>NC_056731.1:918596074-918790977 GCF_019279795.1 Protopterus annectens
CAACATTATACTCATGTGTTAATTTTAAAAACCCTACAGTACTGTTAATACAATTAATAAATTCATTCAAAACATGAATTTTACCATCCCAGACGATAAAAATATTGTCCAGGTAACGTGCATATGTCTTAATATTTTCGTAATAAACACTGGTAAACAAAAAATGTTGTTCCCAATAAGCCATGATATAACTGGCATATATGGGGGCACATGCGGCCCCCATAGCCACTCCAGTGCATTGCTTGAAATAATTTTTTATTTTTTGAAGGACATTAACTAAAACTGCTTCCATTAATCTAACAAACATTAATTTGATCTTGTTCATACATACCCGTTAACAATAACTGATGTTCCAACCATGTGAGACCTATTTCATGTGGAATTACCGAAAATAGATTACATACATCAATAGTTAAAAAAATAGTATTATTATTAACTTTAATAGATTTGACCTTCTCCAAAAAATCCCATGAATCTTTGGTGATGTAAGGGAAATTTTTTAATCCTAATTTCATATGATAATCCAAAAACTGACTGATGAAATGGGTCTAAATTTAACATTGTCCAGCCCTTTATGAATTTTTGGTATACCAAAGATACCACTGACTACTGGATATAAATTAGTCATAAATTCAAAATCTTTTTCTGTTATTTCACCTTGATAAAGCATATCCTCCAGCATGAAATCTGTTTTTTAAAAGCAACATTAATTTCATTCATACTGACTTCAGTATATGTATCATTTAGCATGGACATCATAATATTCACATAGTCATTATTATCCACTTTGACCACCCCATTGCCCTTATCTGGCTTCATAATATGTATATTACCAATTCTTGATAATTCATTAATTAAATTAACCTCTTAATCAGTTAAATTAGCAGGTATAAACCTTGATGGTTGCTTAAAAGTGCTCCCTAATGTCCATTTCGCATATTTTGTCAAAAACAGCAACCACTGGATTCATTGGTGGATTAAATTGACTATTTTGATAGTACTTTCTGTTTGCCAATGCCACCCACATCACCAAAATAGGCTTTTAAATTCATCTTACATACAAATAATTTTAAGTCAATTATGGTATCTTCCAAATTTCCTTTTTTACAGGGGACAAAGTTAAAACCCATAGAGAACAAGTTAACATAATCCATATTGAATGCACAATGACAATAGTTAAACATTTTAAAATCACGTGCCTGATTTTCCAAATTAACAGGATGGGTCAAAAGGCCACTTTGTGAATGTTTAAATGCATTCCCTTCTAACAATAACATACCTACAGCATCAGAACAATTATCAATATCAGGAAAAACATAATCAAATGTTATTTGGCTAGCAAACTGTGACTCATGATTAACATTTGACCCAGGACATAAAGATACCCAATGTACACTAAAATTATCAAAATCATACATATTTGTTGAATTGTCAATAATTGGCATTTCCACACCATTGGCAGACATCAAAATATGACTGTTGGTACCCTCGGCCGGGCCAATACCATAACCGTCACAACTGAAAGGTCGGACAGAAAATGAATTGACCCCGTTATCGGAAACCCCATCCACAACTGCATCCAAATTCAACATAGTGTTTGTAGTTTCACCCTGAACAGTATATACACTTAAATCCAAAAGTAAGTCAGTAGGCTCCCCAACATTCTCAAAAACCTGAGAACTTAATTCATTATCCATTAAACAGTTAGTCAAGGTTTCTAAATGCATGATGACAAATAGAATGTCGCCTACCCTCCGTACATTCATTCAGATCAATACCATCATTTAAATAAACAAAGGTCCCGGAATAAGACGAGTCAAATAAATCAGGACTGCCAAGGAAAAAACATTCAACATCGGGCGTACAATATGTGAAATTGCCCGAAACACCACCAAGAGCAATCGCCTCATCATTGCCAGTTACCTCAATTTCCATGCTGCTCCCTGGGGAATCGTTGAGGTATACCAAACCTTGGGACGCGCCCCTGTCCGACCATAATCTCTTTCCTTGTGTGGTGGCTCCCTGTTGCGAATCCTTTCTGAATGCCTTAGGCCTTCCGCTAAAGGGCTCTCCGCTCTATTGGTGGAATTTTTATGATTAACTTGCTTCTCTGACATCCTGGTTTGATCGCTATGACTTGATTCGCTAATTCTTCCCAGTGACCACGCCTCCGTTGATTGCCATTGGATTGGGGATAAACTATATCCAAATTGTAAGCTCTAATGTCCCGATCAATTTTCTGAAGTTTCTTATTAAAAATATCACAACTTCTATCCACTTCATTTAAGATATTAGTATAATTGATATAATATTGATTGAACAACAAGTCTTTGACAATACCATCATTGATTAGTTCAAGGTCTGTAAGATATGTATCAATTTTAAGCTGCTTGAATTTCACTATAATACCCATAATATCCAATCCAGCTTTGTTGAAAAGAGCATGCAGTTCATTAATCATCTCTACATTACCATCAATTCCATTCGGATATCTCCATACTCGTAGGCCTTTCAGCACCAGTCCCAACTCAATATTTCTAAGCAAATAACTGTTTTCCAATTGGGTTCTCTTTAAACAGCTTTGTCTCAAATAACCTAAGCTGTTCGGCAAAGGTCTGATTATTATGGGTTTCCAGTTTATTGTTGTTGTTATTACCAGTTTGAAAACAGAATACATTGTTCTTCCAAAGTTCACTATTAACAACTACAGTGTTACCACCACCTGGAACTGGTGGAGTCTGATTTTTATCCTTGTCTACAGTACTTCCAGCATTGCTAACATTTAAATTGTCCATCAGACCAGTAATTGGTGTGGCTTGAGTTAACGGTAAGCCCAAACTGCCCGTACCATGAAATATCAACCCAGATTGATGTCCTGTCAAAGATTTAATTTGGGCAGTGTGCTCCTTCAATTGTTCATTAATTTGATGCAGTAAATCCATAATTTCAGCCGAGGAACCTACGTTCCCCATACCGTAAACACAATAAGACCAACCAAGAACCAGAAAAAAACAAATAAATCCAAAGAAGAAAGTAGTCCAAACCAAAAAATGGAATTTATTGAACACATAAACCATGAATTTGAACACAAAAACCACAAATTGACCTAGGTTTCGTCTCAACAGTAAGACTTCTTCAGAATGCTAAAATGTTAAAAAGCCACACTTTAAATAAATGAACACACCCCCTGAAGCAAGAAGCAATCCAATTATCAATCTAAAAAGTTTTTAAATGGATGATTGATTAATTGGATTGCTTCAGGGGGTGTGTTCATTTAAAGTGCGGCTTTTTAATATTTTAGCATTCTGAAGAAGTCTTACTGTTAAGACGAAACCTAGGTCAATTTGTGGTTTTTGTGTTCAAATGCGTGGTTTTTGTGTTCAATAAATTCCATTTTTTGGTTTGGACTACGTTCTTCTTTGGATTTATTTGTTTTTTCTGGTTCCTGGTTGGTCTGAGTTTACGGTATGGAGAAGGCAGGTTCCTCGGCTGAAATTATGGATTTACTGCATCAAATTAATGAACAATTGCCAAGGAGCACACTGCCCAAATTAAATCTTTGAAAGAAGGACATCAATCTGGGTTGATATTTCATGGTACGGGCAGTTTGGGCTTACCGTTAACTCAAGCCACACCAATTACTAGTCTGATGGACAATTTAAATGTTAGCAATGCTGTAAGTACTGTAAACAATGATAAAAATCAGACTCCACCAGTTCCAGGTGGTGGTAACACTGAAGTTAACAGTGAACGTCGAAAGAACAATGTATTCTGTTTTCAAACTGGTAATAACAACAACAATAGCCTGGAAACCCATAATAATCAGACCCTTGCCGAACAGCTTAGGTTATTTGAGACCAAGCTGTTTAAATTAAAGAGAACCCAATTGGAAAACAGTTATTTGCTTAGAAATATTGAGTTGGGACTGGTGTCAAAAGGCCTACAAGTATGGAGATATCCAAATGGAATTGATGGTAATGTAGAGATGATTAATGAACTGCATGCTCTTTTCAAAGCTGGATTGGATATTATGGGTATTATGGTGAAATTCAACCAGCTTAAAATTGATACATATCATACAGATCTTGAACGAATCAATGATGGTATTGTCAAAGACTTGTTGTTCGATCAATATTATATCAATTATACTAATGTCTTAAATGAAGTGGACAGAAGTTGTGATATTAAGAAACTTCAGAAAATTGATTGGGACATTAGAGCTTACAATTTGGATATAGTTTATCCCCAATCCAATGGCAATCAATGGAGGCGTGGCCACCGGGAAGAATTAGCGAATCAAGTCGTAGATAGCAATCAAACCAGGATGTCAGAGAAGCAAGTTAATCATAAAAATTCCACCAATAGAGTGGAGAGCCCTTTAGCGGAAGGCCTAAGGCGTTCGGAAAGGATTCGCAACAGGGAGCCACCACACGAGGAGAGAGATTATGGTCAGACAGGGGCGCGTCCCAAGGTTTGGTATACCTCAACGAATCCCCAGAGAGCAGCATGGAAATGGAGGTAACTGGCAATGATGAGGCGATTGCTCTTGGTGTTGTTTCGGGCAATTTCACATATTGTATGCCCAACGTTGAATGTTTTTTCCATGGCAGTCCTGATTTATTTGACTTGTCTGATTCCGGGACCTTTGTTTATTTAAATGATGGTAATGATCTGAATGAATGTACGGAGGGTAGGCGACATTCTATTTGTCATCATGCATTTAGAGAAACTTTGAAGAACAATTTAATGGATAATGAATTAAGTTCTCAGGTTTTTGAGAATGTTGGGAAGCCTACTGACGTACTTTTGGATTTAAGTGTATATACTGTTCAGGGTGAAACTACAAACACTATGTTGAATTTGGATGCAGTTGTGGATGGGGTTTCCGATTACGGGGTCAATTTATTTTCTGTCCGACCTTTCAGTTGTGACGGTTATGGTATTGGCCCGGCTGAGGGTACTAACAGTCATATTTTGATGCCGGCCAATGGTGTGGAAACGCCAATTACTGACAATTCAACAAATATGTAGGATTTTGATAATTTTAGTGTACATGGGGTATCTTTATGTCCTGGGTCAAATGTTAATCATGAGTCACAGTCTGCTAGCCAACTAACATTTGATTATGTTTTTCCTGATATTGATCATGGTTCTGATGCTGTAGGTATGTTATTGTTAGAAGGGAATGCATCTGAACATTCACAAACTAGCCTTTTGAGCCATGCTGTTAATTTGGAAAATCAGGCACATGATTTTAAATTGTTTAGCTATTCTCATTATGCATTCAATACGGATTATGTTAACTTGTTCTCCAAGGGTTTTAACTTTGTCCCCTGTAAAAAAGGAAATTTGGTAGTTACCATAATTGACTTAAAATTATTTGTACGCAAGATGAATTTAAAAGCATATTTTGGTGATGTGGGTGGCATTGGCAAACAAAGTACTATCAAAATCGAGTCAATTTAATCCACCAATGAATCCAATGGTTGCCGTTTTTGACAAAATGTGTGAAATGGACATTGGGGAGCACTTTAAGCAACCATCAAGGTTTATACCTGCTAATTTAACTGAAGAAGAGGTTAATTTAATTAATGAATGAATCATCAGGAATTGGTAATATACATATTATGAAGCCAGATGAGCGCAATAGGGTGGTCATAGTGGATAATAATGACTACGTGAATATTATGATGTCCATGTTAAATGATACATATACTGAAGTCAGTATGAATGAAATTAATGTTGCTTTTAAAAAATTAGATTTCATGCTGGAGGATATGCTTTATCAAGGTGAAATAACAGAAAAAGATTTTGAATTCGTGACTGACTAATTTATATCCAGTAGTCGGTGGTATCTTTGGTATACCAAAAATTCATAAAGGGCTGGACAATGTTAAATTTAGACCCATTGTCAATGGTAAGAGGAGTAAAACACATTTCAGTCAGTTTTTGGATTATCATATGAAATTAGGATTAAAAAATTTCCCTTACATCACCAAAGATTCATGGGATTTTTTTGGAGAAGGTTAAATCTATTAAAGTTAATAATACTATTTTCGGTAATTCCACATGAAATAGGTCTCACATGGTTGGAACATCAGTTATTGTTAACTGGTATGTATGAACAAGATCAAATTAATGTTTTTGTTAGATTAATGGAAGCAATTTTTTATTTTTGAAGGACATTATTTCAAGCAATGCACTGGAGTGGCTATGGGGGCCGCATGTGCCCCCATATATGCCAATTATATCATGGCTTATTGGGAACAACATTTTTTGTTTACCAGTGTTTATTACGAAAATATTAAGACATATACACGTTACCTGGACGATATTTGTCTGGGATGGTAAAATTGATGTTTTGAACGAATTTATTAATTCTATTAACAGTACTGTAGGGTTCTTAAAATTTACACGAGTATAATGTTGACACCATAACTTATTTGGATGTCAGATTGACTACCGATAGGGTTTCTAAGTGTATTAAATCTAACATTTATAGGAAAGCTACTTTTTTCCAATTCATATTTGCAGTATAATAGCTGGCAGCCCAACCATCAAAAACGAGGCATAGTTAAGGGCCAAATGGTTAGAGCATCCAGGATGGTCAGTGACAATCAAGAATTTGTGGACAAATTAAATGATCAATTTGTTTTTAAATAGGGGGTATTCCAAAAATGTATGCATGGAATTATTTAAGGAGGTTAAACATAAAAGGGATATAGATATTTATCAACCTATTCTTAATTCTAACAATACAGCCAATTATATTAGGAAACATAATGGTGAGGGTCAATTGGCTGGGTCTCCATTAATGTTTATTTCCACATACAATGGAGACTCTGAGTGGTTAACATATATGATTAGGAAGAATTGGGGCATATTACAACTTGACAAAAATGTTAGAACCAAGTTGGGTTCAAGTCCCACTTTTATTTTTAGGAAAGACCTTGCATTTAAGGATATTTTTGAAAGGTGTTCTCTTTCTAAGGCTTTGTCCATGAATAGGGTTTGAGGTAATTTTAAGTGTGGGAGATGCCTGATTTGTCCATTTATATTGCCAACAAGCCACATGTTTACTATTAACAATCATATTTATATATTAGGTCATTTTGATTGTTTTTCTAAGAATGTGGTTTATTTGGCAAAATGTCAACAATGTCCGGCATTTTATATAGGGAAAACTTGTAGGTTTTTTAGGAAGAGGGTTAGAGAACATCTTTTGGATATTAAAACACCTTAAATCTACAAATGCCTTAGCTAGACATATTGCTAGTAACCCCACACACTAGTTCAAGTTTTGTGTGTTGCAACAAATTAAACATTATTTACAAGGAAAAATATTAGATGTCCATTTGGATTTATGTGAACTTAGGTGGCAAATTAAACTGGACGCACAAAATTATCCCGGTCTCAATGATTTTTGTTCTATAAAGCCTATACTTAGGCTATATATATATATATGCGTGTAGGTTTTAGTCTATGTCTTGCTTTAAGAAGTTTTTAAATGGATGATTGATTAATTGGATTGCTTCAGGGGGTGTGTTCATTTAAACATTTTAGCATTCCGAAGAAGTCTTACTGTTAAGACAAAACCTAGGTCAATTTGTGGTTTGTGTGTTCAAATTCATGTTTTTTGTGTTCAATAAATTACATTGTTTGGTTTGGACTACGTTCTTCCTTGGATTTATTTGTTTTTTCTGGTTGGTCTTATTGTACAGAGTTATTTTGCCATTTTGAAAAGTTCTTGTGCTGTATACAGTTCATTTGCAAGGTGCATTCATTTTGAAGTGTTTCTTACTCGGAGCTTCTTGTGCTGTGTACAGTTCATTCGCAAAGTACAGTCATTTTGAAGTACTTCTTACAGTTAACGTACTAAGCACGCAATCAGTCGTGAGGGACTTGGGCACCCAGACTGACAGCAACGTGACATTCGACCACTACACTGCCTCCGTTGTACGGAAGGCTTTCTACATGGCCCACCTCATAAATAAGGGTATTTCATCCATGAACAAGTTGGTCATAACATCCCTGTACTCATCTCTTATCAGACCCATTATCGAGTACAATGCCCCCTTCAGCATGTACCTTGCCAAGCACATGCAGCAGCTGGAGAGCCAACACAGGTTCCTGCCCAGGAAAATCCAGGGTCTCAAACACCTATCCTATGCAGATAGGATAAAAGCCCCGTCCCTCTACTCAGTCTTGTGCAGACTGCTCAGAGGTGACCTGTGTGAAAATAAGACCTCTGGGATCCCACCTGTATCCCTGCTGGACAGGGGAAACAGGTGCTGACTTTGAGGGAACATGGGCGAAATTCTTGGCTAGGCTTATAAGGGCCTCTGGGCCAATAGCCTAGTATCATCCTATGAACCTATGATAACGGGTGGTTTCGTAAAGTACAGTGATTTTAAAGTGTTCTTGTGCTAGAGACACTTATTTGGCAAAGTGCAGTTATTTAAGAGAGTCTGTTGTGCTATTAGGCATAATTACAAGTTCTGGTATAGGTGTATATATATATATATATATCTATATATATATATATAGTGTGTGTGTGTGTGTGTGTGTGGTGTGTGTATACATAATTTCAAGCACCTTCACTACTGTGTGCTGATATGGCAGAGGCATTTCGCATACCCAGTCCAATGGTGTTTGATAATATTACAGAGAATTGGAGAGTATTTGAGCAGGAATACATTTTCATACAAACAGCTTTAAAGATCAACATACGAGGGCATATATTTTGCTTAACTTAACGCTCTCTCAATGGCTTCCGACTCCGCTCACTTGTGTATGCACCAGCAGTATATGCAGGAGAGGGAAAAAAACCTGCCATACTGCTGTACTGGCTGAATCAACAGAAGTCCCTAAGCACTTGAAACGTAAATGTAGAGAAATGTGCAACCCCCAGACAAATGCTGCATTAGAGAGTCACCTATTTTATACAAGACACCAAAAGCCAGGAGAAACTTTTGTAGCTTATATCACTAATTTGAGAAATAAAGCTAAAACATGCATATTTGGTGATCTGAACGATGAGTTAATAAAGGATAGGCTTGTGTGTGGTTTAATGATGCTGCAGTGAGAAAGATTTTGCATCAGGACAGTCATTTAACATTGAGCAAAGCTATAGAGATTTGTCAAATCCATGAGCTCACAGAAAGGCACACAAGTATGCTTGCAAGTTTGCAAGAGATGAGCACATGGTTTCAGCAGCCTCTAGAGCAAACACAGACAGCATGCAGCACATAGCTAGCAGAAGCAGGCCTAAGCACATGGCAGCTGCAGGTTTTCCAGGGAGGACCTGTAACTTTCCAGCAAGTTCCAAGACTACTCCAGCAAAACGGACAATCAGTGCAGTAAAAGGGTGAGTCAGCAAAACCAAAGTCAAGTTTATTGTTAACTGCCGTAATTGTGGTGCCAATCATGAGTCTAAAGAGAGAGAAGTGCTCAACATTTGGTCAACAATGCCACAAGTATAAAAAAATGGAACCACTTTCAAAGAGTTTTGTAAATCAAGCAAGTCTCATTCAATTATTAAGAAAGGTCACAAAAAAGCAAGTTGATCATGTAGAAAGCTGCCAACCTACTTTCTATGTAGATGGTGCATCAGTGGTAGGTCAAAAGGTTAATGCAGTAGATTTGTTGGCAAAGAACGAAATGTTTTGTACAGTCCTGATCAATGGTAAACACACGGAGCTCAAAGTAAGACACTGGTTCAAAGTATAATGTTATGCCAGCAGAAACATTTGCTAGAGTAAGAGTTTGTGAACAATTGTGCAAAGCTTGTTGCTTATGGAGGTGAAGAGATTCAAACTGAAGGCTCGGCAGTGCGTTCATGCTGTTCAGCTGGGAACAGTTACAGCTTTCAATTCTATGTACTCAGAAGACCTATGCAGTCATTATTAGGTCTCAGAGACAGTTTAAGAATGAAATTGCTTTCTTTCACCAAAGAAGTCCATTATGTAAGCAGATATCCTAGTTCCAGCTTCACTGATGCTATTTTCTCAGAGTATGCTGATGTTTTCAATGACAAGCTAGGTAAACTTCCAGTTGTGTACTCCATGAAAGTACACCCAGAGGTCAGTCCAGTGGTCAAGACCAGTGAGGAGAGTTCCAATAGCTATGCTGGACAAAGTCAAGGTCCAGTTAGATAAGATGGTGCAGCAAGGTGCAATTTGTCCAGACACAGAACCGACTGAGTGGGTGCCTTCCATGTGTTAAAAATAAAATGCATCTCTCATGATTATTCTTCACAAAATGCATATTAACTTACAATTTCTTCACAAACATGTTTGATGAACTATTTAATATTTGTTCACGTTAAAAATGATATGTAGTACAGATGCATAGTTATGCAAACCACAAATACTTATTGTAGTTCTGAGTGTTTCACAACTGCATTCTAATATCAAGCTGCAAGTGTATTAACAGATGACTGAATGTAAAAAGAAAGTAGTGCTGAAGGGGTTA
Organism: Protopterus annectens; assembly: GCF_019279795.1. Taxonomy (NCBI): domain Eukaryota; kingdom Metazoa; phylum Chordata; order Ceratodontiformes; family Protopteridae; genus Protopterus; species Protopterus annectens. The sequence goes on from NC_056731.1 coordinate 918,606,548, forward strand.
AGAATGTTATAAAGACTGGTTTCTGAAAGCAACACACTGTATGTAAGCTCTGACCTTCCCAGGCTGGGCTGGATAGTTACAAGGAATGTTGGGGAGTTAGAATGTACTGGTACTAAAATGTACAAGGTCAGGAAACAAAACTGCTTAACAAGCCGGTGGCCTGTACTTTTCTAAAACATTATTGGTACTAAAAAAACATGATTGTTCATGTGCAGCATTAAGCAAGAAGCATGGGGGTCTGCAAAAATCCTATTTGACCATGTCAGTATTCTGCATGCATGTTACCAATAAGAAATTAAATAGTGTGTGTGGATTTTTGCTGCTTGGTGAGACTAATTTTAAATTGTGTAGATAGTCTCCCAGCACTGACGTATGTGGATTTAAATAAAGACTGACGTATGTGGATTTAAATAAAGAGAAAATGTTTTGCACATCCTGAAGAGTTACTCTTGAATCAAGAAGAAAAGTAATGTTATTTATGTATATTTTAAACTGCACTTTAACACATGGTAGTTGCTCATCAGGAAAGCTTGGATGAAATCAGGATATGCATTGACCCGACCCAACAGACTTGAACAAGGCATTAAAGAGACCTCATCATCCTATACGTACAATCGAGGAGGTTGCTGCCCTCATGCCAAATGCCACTGTTTTTTCTGTCTTGGATGCAAAGAGTTCACTCTGGCAAGTAATGCTTGATCGCAAATCTTTCTTACCGACTACATTCAGCACTCTATTTGGTAGATACAGATTTCTAAATTCTGCCAGTGAAGTCTTTCAGCACACAATGGAGCAAATTTTTTCGGGTTATCCATGTGCTATAATAGTGGATGATTTACTGCTTGGAGGCATCAGAGAAGAAGAGCATGACAGAAACCTCAAGGAAGTTCTGAACAGAGCGCATAAAGTGAACTTGAAGCTCCATCCTCTGAAATGTAAATTCAGGCTACCAGAAGTTGTTTATGTATGTCATTAATTTACCAGCACAGGCTTAAGACCAGACCCTTCCAAACAAGCAGCCATTCTTGAGATGCTAGCTCCAGACAATATCCAAGCCTTACAATGTTTCCTTGGTATGGTTAATTATTTGGGCAAATTTATCCCTGACGTTAGCAAGTTATCAGCACCTTTGAGAGAGCCGACATGCAAAACTGTTGCCTGGTCATGGTTGGAACATCACCAGAGAGCATGCCTGGTCATGGTTGGAACATCACCAGAGAGCATTTGATAACCTCAAACAGCAAATTGTCAACCTGCCTACACTGAGATACTATGATGTCTACAAACCAGTAATGCTTTGTTGTGATGTTTCAAAGTACAGTCTTGGTCCAGTTATTCTTCAAGAGGGCAGACCAGTGGCATGTGTGTCTAGAACTCTTACCCAAACTGAAATGCCGTATGCTCAAATTGAGAAGGAACTTTTAGCAATTATGTTCGCATGTTTGAAGTTCCAGGATTATATTTATGGCAGAGCTATTCAAATTGAAACTGATCAACAACCTCTAGTCACTATTTTAAAGAAGCCTATGCATACAGCTCCAGCAAGACTACAAAGAATGATGCTCAGATTACAAAAATACAACTTCAAAATGGTCACTACAAAAGGCAAACTTCTTTATGTGGCTGATACCTTATACAGATTGGCCAGAACCACAGAACAGTTCGATGCAGAGAAATTTGATTTTGATGTCATGGAAGTGTGTAATTTTTCTACCATGAGACTTGATGAGCTGAGAGATCATACAAAGACTGATGAAGTAGTTGAACTTCTGCAAAATTGGATGGCCATCAAAGCAATCTTGTGTACCGCCAGAAGTACAATCTTATTCTCCATACAGAAATGGGATGCTGACGGAAGATAGTATAATTTTCAAAAGGTCCTAGAGTTATTCTTCCTATATCCTTATGACATGAATACACTCAGATTTTGCATCTTGTCCACCCAGCTTCCGAAGCTACCAAAAGACCGGCAAGAGGACGAGTATTTTGGCTTTAGGTGCTTTCATCTTGTTCAATATGTAACAGTACTAAACCAAATTTGCAAAAAGAACCACTTCAGCTAAGCCAGATTCCTGAACTACCTTTGTCAACAGTAGTCACGGACATATTTGAGTAGAACAATCAGCATTACTTAGTGTTGGTAGACTCTTATTTGAACTGGTTTGAGATCAATTTGCTACCTAACCTAATGTCCAGTGCTATTACTAAGTTGAAATGTCATTTCTCAGTCCATAGTAGTCCACACAAAGATATTTCTGACAACAGTACCCAGTTTACCAATCTATTTCAGAAATTTGCAAAAAAAGGACTTTATCCATATTACTAGTAGTCTGGAATACTCAGTCAAATGGCCTGGCTGAACGTGCAGTACAGAGTGCAAAGCAATTACTACAGAGGTCAGAGAGTGACAACACCGATATCTTCTTGAATTTAATTACTCTCAGAAATATACCCCATGACAACCTACTTGGCTCGCATGCCTCAGAGACTTCCATTTAGACAAACCAGAGCAATCTTACCTGTCAGTTCTAGTTTGCTGGTGCCCAATGCTAAAAACGCCACAGCAATCAAACCCAGACTCTTTTTAAGAAGCATTCCTTTCAGAAGTCCAGCTATGATAAAAATGAGCAGATTTCTTCGTCTGGTGAAAGGAGAAACGGTGAGGAAGCAAACGGCAAAAGGCTTTGATCGTGTTGGTCAAATGAGAGGTATATGTGCAAGATCCTACTTAGTGGAATCTGAGGGTACAGAATACAGGAGAAACCGCAGGCATCTTTCTTCTAGTGTCTGAATGGAAATCGCAGCATCGTACCAGTGATGCAGGCTCTAGATCTCAGAGCAACCCAGACAATGTTCATACTGAAAAACATGTGTCAGCACCCATTCCTGATGATGTCCCTGATATCCCCAAAGTTGAACACTCCTTGTAGACAGTTCCCGCTGCTAGATCCAATTCTGATTTTTATGTTGTTACACAATCAGGTCGTAAGTCTACACCTAGTGTAAAATACACAGCAAACTGGACACGATCGTTTTGTGTTTAATTTTATATGACTGCATGTCAAAGAATTAGTTCTGTAGCAAGTCAAAGGATCATGTCTGTGTAACTGCATGGCATTGAATACTGGCATTTAGTGTATGATCTATTATTCAAAGAGGGAGGATGTAGAACAGAGCGTGTGTTGCAACTTTAAGATGCATTTCTAAGTGTAGGCACGTGCATATAAATAATGAGCATGTGCAAGCAGCAGTGCCATTTTGAGAGAACAGCCAGAGTATCAACATGTAGGAGTATAGTAGTCAGTTTATTTACGTTTAAGTTACTAAGCCTCAATCCTAATGTGTTTGTGTGTAATAAAGTTCTTGAACCAAACCCACAACTGTTCCTCTGTTCTATCCTGACCTGAGGAGAGGCAGCTGACAAAGGTTAAAGTATTACAAATAAGGGAAATCTCATAGAAAAAAAACAGGAACAATTCCAGAGTGCTACAGAAATAAATAAGGGAGTACCTGGCTAATATACACGAGTTTAGAAAGACTGCTGTTAAGTAACTGCTTTTTGATGACTCCAGAGCACAAAAACGTTTGGAACAACGTCTTAAGCAACTGAAAGTAGAAAGGGGTTTACAAACTTAGAGAACTTATAACAAGAAAAATAACCAGATTTCCTGTAGAGGTATTAGATACATCATTAATGTTATGAAAATCTGTATAAAAGTAGAGAAGTGGGGAAGTAAAGAAAGCACAAATGGAAATATTTATGGGAAGATTTAAATATGCCAAGATTAGAGACAGATAAGGCTCAACAGTAAAGACAGGAGGAGATTAAATAAAAATTGCGATGTATAACCAATCTCAATGTAGTCTCCAAGAATAGATGGTATTCCAGTGGAAGTCTGTAAGTTAGGAGGAAAGAAAGTGATAAAGATCTAGAAGGTTTCGAGTAACAGCATTTTAAAAGGAGGGGAGGCACCATCTGATACAACTATTGCTTCATTTAGGCCCATTTCAATTCTAAACCATGATTATGAGAACCATGATAAACTCACCAAACTAGACATCGACCCCTATATCACTAGGTGGGTTCCAAACTGGCTCACAGATAGAACCCACAGTGTGAAAGTAGCAGACTCCAAGTCAAAGTGCAGACCAGTCACAAGTGGAGTCCCACAGGGATCAGTCCTGAGTCCTCATCTGTTTGGTATCTACTTCTCAGAAGTCCAGGCCAACATGGAGGGACTCTGGCTGACCAAGTTTGCAGATAACTGCAAGCTGGGAGCCATTATTAACTCCCCAAGTGATGTAGACATCCTACAGAAAGGCCTCACTGAGACCAATGACTGGTGTCGAAACCAGGGCCTTAATGCCAAAAAATGTGTCATCATCCCCTTTGGGAAAAACTCAGTTCCCACTAATTACCACATTGATGGGAGCCCACTGAACACTGAAGGCATTATAAGAGATCTGGGGACACAGGTCGAGAGCAACCTCTCCTTCAACCACCACATTGCCACTGTGGTCAGAAAGTCCTTCTATGTAGCACATCTTATTACCAAGGGTTTTGCATCCAGAAAGAAAGAGGTCATCATCTCTCTATACTCTTCCCTCATTAGGCCAATCATAGAGTATAATGCCCCATTTGGCATGCATCTCACTAGACACATTCAACAGCTTGAAAGGCCACAAAGGTACCTCATGAAGAGAAGCCTAGGCCTTCAACACAAGTCCTACACAGACAGATTAAAAAAAAACTCCAGCTATTCTCAGTCTCATATCATCTACTAAAAGGCGCTTGACTTACAAAGCCATGTCTGACCCATCTCTGTTAGAAATGCTACATCTAAAGATATTCTAAATCACTCCCACCACATGCTCCAGAGACCACAACCTCATTACCACAATCAACAGAACATGCTAGAGGGATAGGTTCATAACCCAGAGACTGCCCATGCTCTGGAACAGACTTCCCATACATGTCAAACAGAGCACCTCATTGGCCCCTCTTCAAGAGTAATCTTGATGCGTGGATGAGAAATACAAAGTTCACCCCGGGGATCACTCTAGTGGCTCTACTTGATAGAGGCACTGGGAACCAATGACAGGCGGCACAATGCCAGGGCACTTGGGCTAGGCTTATAAAGGCTCCAGGGCCATTAGCCTAGTACACACCTATAAAAAGTCATAATGGCTAAAAGAACAGTAAAATTATGCCAAAATTGATAGATATGGACCAATGTGATTTTGTGGAGGAAGGCAAACTTTTAACAAGATTACAATGAACAAAGATGATGTCGAGGCAAGCAGAAATTAAGAAAATACTGCTGTTACTAGTGGGTCTTGATGCACAGAAAGCATTCGGCAGAGTAAGCTGGGATTTTATGAGTAGGACAATGTAAGCATCTGCATTTCCTGATGCAATTAGGTCAATCAGAAGGATATACAAAGGACCAAAAGCAAAAATCAAAGTGGTAGGGCTCCTCTCTGATAAGTTGTATATCTGAGCAGAGGAACCAAAAAGGGGTGTCCTCTTTCCCCTTTATTTGTGTTATATTTAGAACCACTGACAAAGAAAATAACTTGACTCAGAAATTCAAGGATACGGTTGGTTTGGTGTTCAATTAAAGTTAGTTTTAATTGCAGATATTACTGTCTAACTGATAGCCATCAGCCAGAGGGCCTGCGTAAGCCTAGCCGACAAGGCTAGTTCTGTATAAGTGCATGTCAAATGATCATTTCTGAAACTGCATGTCACTGAATACTGTCATTTAGTACGTGATAGAACCAGAAAAGGGCATCTCAATGTTGTGGAATATTCTGAGAAAATTTAATTTTATATCCCGAAAAAAAAAAAAAAAACAGAACAAAAATAAAACAAAGGTTATAGTTTATAAACTATGCACCCAGACATGAATTGGTCCAGCAATACCCATATTTATAGGGACATGATAAAATTGAGTATTTAGGAGTATAGATGTAAAAGGATTTAGTTAGGAAGCATGGGAAAAGATTAAACAAAAAGACAATACAAAAACTGAGAAACTGACAGCTCTTACCTATGGAAGTGGATAACACGATATAAAGCAGTAAAAATGTTTTTAGTCTCTTTAGATTTATACACAGGTCAGCCATATTTTTTTATCAAACAGAAGAGAAATTGCAGACAGCAATTAAGAGTTGAAGGATTTTATTTGGGAGGGAAGAGAGCAAGACACAAGTGGGATAAGCTGAACCTCCCAACAGAACAAGGAAGCTTAGTATTACCTGACTTGAAGGGATATTTTAGAGCTACTCAGTTAAGGCTCTTATACATTACACAAAACAGAAAGCCACAATTTAAAGTGGAAAGGGATGATGATAATGATTATGAAGCAGGGGGCTAATTCAAAGTAAGGAAATAATGTGATTTTGGACACAGAGCCTTAAGGAGAATAACAATCATCATACAAACTACATTCATAAAGTATCAGAAAGTATACTAAAAACTAAGCCAACGCAGGAACGGATAAAGGAGATTCTGCTGATAGGAATGACTGCAACTATGGGTACTAGAAAAAACAAGAGTGGGCTGGAATTTGTTGGGAGGAAGCTGGCAAAGGAACCAAGGTACTGGAAACAAATAATTAGAGAAGGAAGGGTAACAGAATGGGAAGAGGTCAAGAAGATATCTGTACTGCAGGCTAGGTATTACCTTCCCTATCAGGGATTGACAGAGTACAGACAAAGAGAAAGATACAGAAATCCTAAATTAAAGACCTGTACTGTTTGAGTTTTAAACTGAATCCAGAACAGAAGCTGCTGTTAAAGAGGGGATAATTAGTAAAGCATACAAAATTTTGCACAACACCTACAGAAATCAATCAGTAGAGGTCAATAAAGATTGGGAAGAGAGATTAGATATGCAATACACAAAGAAACAATGGAAGGACATATGTATGGCTCCCACATATGCAACAAAGTCTAGAAGATATAGAATTTTTTCCCAGAAGTATTTGCATAGATTCATTTACAGCCCAAGCAAACTCCAGACAATCTTCCCTCAGGTAGATTGCAAAGGTTAGAGGTGTGACGGAGAAGAAAGAGGTAAATGGGAACATGTTTTGGGAGTGTGAGGAGTTGACAAACTTAAAAAATTACCTACATTGTAGTCTATCAGGAATACCGGGTGAGAAAAGGAGCATAACTAAGGAATTTTTTTTTTTTTTTTTTTTTTTTAGCTGGGATACAAGATCTGAACTTAGCGTTGACACCTATCCATTTTTTTCCAGTCTATCCAGAAATAAAACAGATTGTCCTGTAGTCCAGAAAACAGTGCAAATTCTGCTATTCTGTTTCAAAAAAGAAAGTTTCTCGGCATATTTACAATGAAGACATCAGGAACACAAAAAGGAGACATTCCTCCTTCACTGAACAAAAATGAGTGGAAAGTAGGCAGGGTTATGGGAGATGTAAGGGGTACGTCCTTGGTCCAGTTTTAGCAGCAGCGAAAGGTGGCAACTCTATCTGAACTACTTGGACACAGTAAGGCCTTGTTAAGTTTAATTCTGGCTGCTACCAAAAAAAGTAATTACTAGAAAATAGAAATCAAAATCTAAACCAACTACAAGTGAAATAGTGAATACTGTAAACAAAGAACAGGAAGTGGGATCTTTACAAAAAGAAGGTGTAAATTACATAGAGAAATGGAAATTGTGGGGAACTATTAATGCAGAAAAATGTTTTGGGCAAGGAATGAGGTTTAAGAGAAGGCAGGAAGTGAATAATTTATGTAATGTTGCTTAGATTGTACACAACATATAGTTATATATCCTACAATGTCTGTAATGTGCGTTTGTTAATATGGTTTGATTAATTTAATATAATTGCAAGTCTGCCTAAGTCACAAGTGAAAATTCAATAAAAGTATTTTATGCAGCCAAAATGCATGAAACAATATATTTAAATGTCCCCCCAACACCACTTTTCAAAGTCACTGTCTAACCTGTTTTCGTACCAAATGAATGGAGGATAGCAACAGTCATGTCCCTACCCAAGAGAAGGCCATCCACTGACTTGGACAATTACCATACCACGTCTGATCAGCCTCATATGCAAGTTCTGGAAAATACTTTTTATGGAGCTAATTAACAAGGACATTGGAAATCTCCAAACACCAGACCCATCACAGTTAGGTATTATCAAGGATAGGTTATGTCTTCTCAGCCTAGTGGATCTTTTCAAAAAAGTGTCACCAAAATGACAAGATGTGAAAACAGGATACACCGTCTACCTTGACCTGGCCAAGGCCTTTGATACCATACCTCACTTGAGCATTGTGGATATGTTTAACAAACTAGGAATAAACCACTACATCACGCGAAACTGGATCAGAGACAGGACAGGGCTTGCCACCTCAGCAAAAAGGTCTTTCACAAGTGTGGTCCCATAGGGCTCTGTCCTGGGGTCACTCCTATTTGACATCTACTTCTCAGAAATCAAAGCAAATACAAAGGCCTAAGGCTGACTAAATACATGGACTGCTGCAAGTTGAGTAGTCACTGAATCCCCAAAGGGTTCGGCTATCCTACAGAAGGGCTTGTCCCAAACAAGTAACTGTTTGGAGTCATGAACTAAAACTAAATGCAATAAAGTGCATTACTGTATCCTTTAAAAATTTGACTGCCCCTTTAAATTATCACACTGGTTATACATCCCTAAGAGTAGATGCAGTAATCAAGGATTTTGGCACAAACATTGAAAGTAACCTACCTTTTAACCAACACTTGTCCACTGCTGTGAGGAAGTCTGCTCTTATTAGGTCATCATAGATAATGCCCCATTTGGTGTGCACCTGTCAAGGCACAGAGGCTCCTTACAAAAAGAATAATGGACCTAAGGCACACAACATACACAGACCACCTCAAAGACCTGTTGCTGCACTGTCTCAGTCTCACACAGACTAAAGGGTGACCTATATCTGGCTTATAAGACATCCACAGATCCAGCATTAACAGACCTACTGCATAGCTACATCATATGGTATTAGAAATAAGAGGTTGAGGTATCTGCACCAGGTAAGCAACATAAGCAGAAGAGTCTGGAGGGACAGGTATATATCCCAGAGGATACCACTACTATAGGACAGTAATTTGGACCAGTGGAAGGGAAGTAGGAAATGTACCCCTAAGACTGACACCAATCTTAATGGACAAAGGCAGTGCTCAACTCATTTAAGCTTATTAAGCATCTTACTGTATCCTATTACATACCCATAGTTCCTTATGATGTCCACAACTTTTTTGGGTCTGGCTTCATTTACTAGGTGACTTAGCAGCTAATAACAGGCAAAACCCGCGGTGGTGGTGCTGCGGTAGCGCTGTCGCCTCACAATAAGACGCTGTCCGGTTCGATTCTCAGCTACAGCATCTTCTGCTGGAGACATGCGTGAATGGGCGTACCCTCGCTGAAGGTTGTGCGTCAGGGCTGGTAACTCGGCACGTAAAAAATCAACTACCAATCATTAGCGGACCGGAGTTCCGGTGTGGCGACCCCTAACCGGGAAAAGCCGAAAGAAACAAATTAGAAAGTGCAAGGATTTATTGACAAAATGACATTAAGACTGTTAATCTACAACATACTGCAGTAGAGAAATGAATCACTGTTCCTAACATTCACATTTTCATACACGTTCATATTTTCATTAGAGAACCCTACTAAGGGGTACAGACTTGGTGCGATATGCCATGGTGAGAGGCAGAAAAATCCATTGTCAACATACTTTAATATCACACTACACCTTATACATTACTTATTTTTTAGTAATTATGAAAATAAATAATATTCCCATGTGTCTTAATACTTAAATAAATGACTTACAAACTACTGACTGACATCAGATTAAACCTTAGATGTCGATGAAAATGGTCTTTCAAATGTACACTGCAAGTTGCACATATTAAGAAATATTCAGTGTTATTTATTCAGCTAATCATACAATTAAGCATACTCTTCCAGGTTTCTGTAAATATCTCCACGAACATGCATTCATAAAGAAATTTCTTGTGTGCAAGCTTATTTCTGGTTAACAAAAACATGTTAACAATACATGTCTAGGTTATACAGTTTCCAAGATATGATAAATTGTTTGTGAAAGTTTAACAAAAACTATATTTTTGGATTTGTGTGCATTACATGATAGTATTTATGGAAAAACTATGAATGTGCTGACTATTATCACTGCAAAGAATACTTCTTACTAATAAACTTACATTTGTAGTTTTAATAGTTTTTTATTCAGAAAATATTTACTACTGTTACTCATCCTTTTTTAGCTTATTTCTCATAAAATGCTCTAGAATCCAGCATGTGTTTAGGCTGCTAAAGGTGTGACATACCTTATAGTAGGAACCCTTAACACAATGAATGAAAGAGAGACCCAAATAAAATAATCCACAAAAAAAATTGAATGTAGCTATAGCAAGGAGAGTTAAACAGCTATAGGATAACACAGCTGGGTGACAACTAAGAAGCATGATTAAGTTTAAATGTCCCATCAAGGGCGATTATTAATTACTCACTTATGAGCCTGTAACGAATCTGCACCTATGCACTCCCCAAGAACATTTTATCCACGGACTTGCAATTGCTGGTCCTGGAGGGATGTACTACTTAAATTCATACTTAAACACAAAGAAATGAGAAAATTCAGAAAAACGCACACGGACATACAAGTATTTCAGTTGCAAAACCCACGTATGTCTGACAGCACTAGACAGTGCTGTCATCATACCAGCGCTTACTTTCAGACAACACAATTTTCAAGTCATGCCGTTTAAATGCCATAACTCCAAAACACTAATCATGTATCCATAAATGAAAAATTACATAAATCCCCCCTTTTTAACATTAACACGTTATTTAAGCCTACTACATGAGTAACATCAGCAACAGAAATTAAACTACTCCCCAAATACTCTGTGCACTCTCAAAAAAATAACCGATTACTGAAAGGCAGAGCCGACTCGTTTTTGTAATAAATCAAAAGGGTATGCATAAAACCTGCGCCTATACATATGTACTTCGTCAGAAAATGTAGCAACTTAATAATATCAATGCAACAATTAGCAACCAACATGCAAAGCACCATGTAAGAAAGAAAGGTTGTTAGGGAATTCATCTAGGCTGTATTCCAGACATTATGACAGAGAATATTCAGTTCCCCAGAATCGCTTATGAAAAATAAACACACGAACAATGCCTGCAATCTATTCAGGCCTTCAGAAAACATTACATGCGGCACACACACGACACCAGCGGAATGACACTGCTGTATTCATTTCACCATACGAAACTTCACCACCATAAGGGTCAATCATAAAAAGTGTTAGAACTGAGACGGGCAACACAATCACTGCACTCAAAGCCCTCACCTTTTACCTCAAGTTTAACAAACAAGGACCAGAGTGGGGGGGGGGGGGGGGGGGGGGGGGTTAAACAATTTTGGACCTATTCAAGCAAAAGAACGAGCTAGTAAAACAACTATGAAAATACAAGCTACATTGAGATCATTTGCCAAATCTCTACTCCTGAAAAAAAGAGCATTTTTGTAGGGTCATGAGGAAAATACCAGAGCAAGTCAAGGCAGCACATTTGAAAATATGTTATAATCAGGAAAATGAGTCCGACCACTGCAATGACAGCTGCCAATACCATGCCTTGGGGGCACCTCCCATCTGCTGTAGGTTGTCTGCCGTGTATACCACAGGTGCTGTCAATGTTCGCCGACGGAGGCTACATCAACTTGGAGGCCTTATCTCTCTACAAGATACATCAGAATTAAATAATCAGGTGTATATGTGAGGACCAAAACACCAAGGGCTACTTCCCAAGTAGAAACAGTAAGCACTTACCTAGAAAAACTGGCATAGTCCTTGCTTGGCAACCCCAGTCTGGTACAGACAACTTAAGACTTAACTTTAAACCTCACTGATGAAACAAGTCAAGTTTAGCTCTTCACTATCTACCGTGTCCAAACTCTTAGGCTTCCTTCATTCAAACGGGCCTCTCAAGATGACGATGCAACATACTTGTCGCTCTGGCAATACGTTCTAACAGCACTAGAGTGGCCTCGTTATCCAGCTGCCAAAAACGTGGGGTCGTGTTATCTGACCTAATAAAAGGAGGGGCGTAAAACTGTGTTTTGTCTTATTTTTGAAAGATCTAGTGGTGGTTTGGTGGGGAAAAAAAACTACCAACGAGTATTTTTTAAAAGTGAAACTTGTTTGCTTATCAACTGTAAGAGGTTAAGAACAGGCTCGCTATCACTGACTATTCTAAAACTGAATTCGCTCAGAGATGGGCATTGTGCTATGGAGTCTGGAGATACTGCTGTCATTAGTTCTTTAATTTTCCTCACAAACTTAAGAAGTGCACACAAGGCTTATATAACTTGTTTAGAGCAAGTGTAATGTGTAGGGAACAACAAGTTGGAATGCATGACTGTTATTTGTTTCTCTTTCTTCCTAATTGAAGTCAGATGTGTATACAGTTGGTTATCAAATACGTATAGGGGAAATAAGACATTTTGCATATGTACAGCTGACAGCAGTAGGTTAACGTGTGTTGCAGTGCTCTGTTTGTTCTTTCACTTTCATCCCAGTGTAATTTCAGAGAGGTACACAGAAGGTAGCCATAATTTCTTCCATTTTGCGTTACTGTCAAACATCAGCATTGCACACAATTAAGTGGTAGTCTGGGTAAGATGTTAGGGCTGGTGAGGCATGCTGTGTAGAGATTTATGACAGCAGCAATTTGAAATATATGACTGTTCATTTGTGTTTTCACTATCACCCCAATTTAATACAATACAGGTAGAGTGAAAATCACTATTGGGGGGGGCGCAAACAGTCTAGATATGATTTACCTGTTCTTAAAATAATTTTATTCTCAACTTTATGGATACCTACTTCTCAGTTTTGTGGAAACTACTGTGTCATGAACCTCTGACATTAAGCCTTGGACATAACCTGTTTCTTCTTTGAAAGGAAAAAAATCATTTTCTTTCTTTTTTTTCCCAACAAACATCTTTATTAAATTTTCACACATGACATAGGCAGTCTTACATTTATAGAACTGAAAAACAATATGATGCTACATTAATTGCAAATAGTATACATCACAGACTCCATTGAAACAACTGTAGTTGCAAACATTATACATCACTTCTAATCTATCCAGTCTTTGTCAATTAAGCATTATATGGCTTATTCAAATCCTGCCTCTTAAACTTCATTCCTGCTCTACATATGTTGTTCCCACAATTCCTATTTTTTCTATGTAGTTTGCTCCCTCCCTTTTCTAAAGATCGCAATTCCAGTTGTTTTATCTCTGTTACTATATTCACTACTTCTAGTAAAGTTTGTATAGACTTAGATGTCCATTTTCTAGTAATTGCTTTTTTGGCAGCCACCATAATTAGACTCAGCAAGGCTTTAGTATGTCTAGGCAATTCCGATTCTGTATCATAACTCAAAAAATCATCTCCCAAGTCAATCCAGTCTGCTCATCCAGCATCTCTGACAAAGTAGTCTACAGGGAATCCCTAAAGTCTGCCAGCTCATTACACTCCCAAAAATATGTTCCCAGCCCCCTTTTTCTTGCCAGTCACACCTCCAACACTTGCTATCCACCTGAGGAAAATTCTTTGGAGTGTACTTGGGGTCTAAAAATACCTATGTAAACACTTTCCAGACAATGATCCTAAATCTTCTAGACTTTGCATATTTGAGAAATGTACATATATCCTCCCATTGTATCTTTGTGAGTTGCTTATCCAATCTGTCTTCCCAATCCTTTCTAAGCTCTTCTGATTGATTCTTATACTTATGCAGTATTTTATATGTTTTACTAATTATTGCTTTTTTTAACAGCAGCTTATGGTTTAGATTTTGTTAAAAACTCTGCCAGTGCTGGTCTTTAATTCAGGACCCCCCTATTTCTATCTATTTGCCTGTACTCTGATATCAAACCTTGATAGGGAAGACAATCTCTAACCTGCAGTCCAAATAAATTCTTGGCCTCTTTCTATTCTATTAGCTTTACCTTTCTAGTTATTTGCTCCCAATACCTTGGTTCCTTTGCCAGTTTTCTCCAATAAATTCCAGCCCCCTCTTGCCTATTATCTGTATCCCTGGGTACAGTCATCCCTATCGGCAAAATCTCTTTTCTCCATTCCCGTGCTGGTGTGGTTCTTAGAATACTCCTTGCTATTTTATGAATATAATACTCTATGGTTTTTGTTGTTCTCCTTAAGAGGCTGCATCCAAAATCCCAATCTCCTTATTTCTTGAGCTTCCTCCCTGTATCATCATCATTCCCTTCCACTTTGAATTATAGTTTTCAGCTTGTGCTATGTACAAGAGCCTTAACTGTGTTGCTCTAAAATTCTAAAATACACCCTCAAATTGGGTAATCCTAGTCTGCCTTTGTCCTATTGGAAGAATCATCTAATCCCACTTGACCCTTGCTGTCTTCCCTTCCCAGGTAAAATCCTTCAACTCAGTTTTTAATTACTATCCACAGCTTCTCCTCGGGTTGGTAAAAAATATGCCTGACCTGTGTATAAGACTAAAGGGACTAAAAACATTTTAATGTCTTGTATCTTAGTATCCCTGTCCGTATAACAAAGCTTCCAGTTCACAATTTTTGTATTATCTTCTGTTTAGTCTCTTCTCACATATCCTTAGCTGCCAGAACAGAGTAATTTCTAATCCATACTCCTAAATACTTCATTTTATCATGTCCCAATAAATATGGATATTGTTAGACTAATTCGTGTGTGGGTACATAAATTACCACTATTGCCTTTGTTTTAGCTTCATTAATTTTGTATCCTGAGAAGATTTTAAACTGTCTTAAAATGTTCCACAACACTGTAATGTCCCTTTCTGGTTTTGTCCTGTATAAAATAATATAATTTACAAATAGAGCCAGCTTTTCCTGACCACCATACCAATTATATCCTTGAATTTCTGAATCCCTTATTTTCTTTGCCAGTGGTTCTAAATATAATGCAAACAACAAAGGGGAAAGCAGACAACCCTGTCTGGTTCCTCTACTCAAGCAGAAATTGTAGGAGAGGACCCCACCCACCTTCATTTTCACCTCGGATCCCTCATATATTCTTCTAATCAACCTTATAATTGTATCAGGGAAAGCAAATGATTCCATTGCCCTGCTCATGAAGTCCCAGTCTACTCTGTCAAATACTTTCTCTGCATCAAGATCCACCAATAAAAGGAGTATTTTCTTACATTCTGTTTCCCTCTGGATCATCAATGTTCTGTTAATATTGTCAAATGTTTGCCTCCCCTCCACAAAACCACACTGATGCATATCTATCAATTTTGGTATCACTTTTGCCATTCTTTTAGCCATTGTAGACACAAACACTTTTTATAATCATGGTTTAGTATTGAAATGGGCCTGTATGAAGCTGGATCCGATGGATCTTTACCCTCTTTAGGTATTACCGTTCCCACCGCCTTCTTCCAGGATGCTGATACTTCTCTTCCTCTTAAAATATGGTTAAACAAAGCCTTCCAGATCTTTATCAGTTTTTTCCCTCCTAACTTACAAACTTCCACAGGGATACCATCTATTCCTGGGGACTTTCCTGTAGATTCATTATACATAGCCATTTTTATCTCATCCCTTCCTATCTTGTTAGTAATTGAGCCTCATCTACCTCTAACCTGGGCATATTTAATTCTTCCATAAACATTTCCATTTGTACCTTTTCTTGATTTCCATATTTCTGTGCTTTATACAAACTTTCATAAAATTTCCTAAATATTTCTAATACTTCTGCAGGGTCACTTATCTTCCTTGCTATAGGCTCCCTAAGCTTGGTGACAGCCCTTTCTACTTTCTGTTGCCTGAGTTGTTGTGCTAAAAGTTTTTGTGCTCTAGAATTATTATCAAGAAACAGTTGCATAACAGCAATCTTTCTAAACTCATGCATATTGTCGAAGTAATCCCTCATTTTCTGTTTATCATTCTGCAGTTGCTCCTTTTCCTGTTCTGAGAGATTCCCCCTATTTTGCAATATTTTAAAATTTGTCAATCCCTCTAAGTAATTCTTGATGCTGTTTAACCATATCTCCCTAGTTTAAACTCCACTTTAATTGTATCCTACTACCTAGCTATGTTTTCAGAAGAAAATTCTATCTTCTCTAATAGCTCCTGAATTAATTCCAAAACCCATTCCTTGCATTCCTCTCTTTTCAACTGATAGGTGGGAAAGCGGCTGTGTCTCATATTTATTTCATTACCTTGCATTTTTATTGTAGTTATTACTGGCGCATGACCTTAAATAGTTATTGGGTGCATTTCAAGACCTTCAGTTAAGTGCATATGTTCCTGTGAGATATAAAATCCATTTAGCCTAGTCCAGTTTTTGTATCTCTGTGAGTAATATGTAAATTCACTCCAAACTCCTAGTACTGAATTCACATCTTCCATGCCAAACACTTTCATAAATTTCTTCAAAACTCTACCCGCTTTTGTTATATTTTCCCTTCTTAGACCCCCCCCCTCCCAGACACATCTTCACTGTTGCAAAACAAATCCCAGTCTCCACCTACAAGTAATATTCCTTGTTGAAAGCTGATTATTTCTCCCAGAATTTTCTTAATCTCCATTATAGAAGTTTTGGGGGGAGATGTTAATGCATTTCAGTGTCATTCTCCTCCCTAGCCAGTAGCCACTTAGTACTATGTGTCTTCCATTATTATTTTTTTTCCTCTTCTTTCACTATTGCAACTCTTCTTGCAAATAATATAAGTACTCCTCTTTTCCTTTGTCCGAGATATTCCATTGGATAACCATCCTGAAAACTTTACTTTATCATATTCACATGTTCAGTTCTTTCCAGGTGTGTCTCCTGTAGCATAGTTATTTGCACTCTACATTTTTAATATAATTCATCACTCTTTCTTTTTTATGTTTGTCTGTGAGACCATTCAGATTGAAAGACATTACAGAAAGCATCATTTTCGTACATGGTTATTATTTCCACCCTTTATGTATAACTGCTTTTTTGTTAAATGTGTAGTTCCAACTTTTATGTTATGTACTATTCGGCAGGTTGATCTTTTATACAGTTGTTTCTTGTCATATCCACTTGTGCCTATGCCACATCTTACATAACATTTTTTTGAAACCCCTCAAACAGAAAAAACTACCCATCAAAACACCCTTCTAAAACCTATTAACAATAACACACAAAACTATGTACATCTTCAAATATTGAAGTTTTTGCTTCCTAATAAGAACATAAGTTCTAAGTTGATATCTACACAGACAGGCTAAAGTTAACCAAAAAGAAAGGTTAGCCATGCTAGGATGCATGTTACAGCCTGTGCTACTAGTAAGTGCTGTTTGATTTTGTATGTCTTTATAGCTTTCCCAGTTGAGAAAACACTTGAATTCTTTCAGTAAACACTTTCTCCAAGCCATTTCTCTTTATCAAATTGTCTTCTAGTGACATGCAAACCAGACACAAAACTGCTAAGGGTACCTTGTTTATCAGAAAAAAAGCTTTACAATATTCAATATTCATTTTCATTTACATGCTTTGTAATAAACTTGTTACTGGGTAACATCTAGGGGTTTAACCCAGTCACAAGCATGGGAAAATGTACACTGAGTTTTCTTTTGTCACACCCTCTTAACCAGACCCTCCCCATCTTCTCCCTCCTTTTTCCTTTTTTGTTTTCATTGCAGTGCCTATATTTCTTAAAACTGAACAAAGAAAACAGAGAAAAGGGTGAAAACAAAAAAAATATCTGTTTTTATTAATATCCCCATGCATTTTTAACTGAGAAAACTTTACTTCAGGTCTAATTGATTTTGCATTATCTTTAAAGCTGTCACACCTGGGAAAACCCCTGACCGTTTTCAGAGAACATTATGTCCTAGCCAATTTCTCTGTTCTTTTTTTTTTTAGTTTCCCTCAGCCAATCCCCTTCCACAGAGATTGTCTCCAGTTTCTCTTTATCAGATCCATGGAGATATGAAGACCAGCTGTAGAAATGCTACTTAGTATACTTACATACAACTGCTAGAAAAAAGCCTCATATGAAATTATTCAGTATTCTTTTTCATTTACTTGCTCTTTCTCCTAAAGCAAAGGTCCTTAATCGGTCGTTTCCCCATGCAAGAATGAAAAAAAAAAAAAAAACACATTAATTTGAACTTTGCCATGCCTTTTTAACCAGCTCCCTTTTTTTGACCTTTGCATTGCCTATATTTCTCAAAACTGTACAAGAAGAAAAAGAGAAGATGAGAGAAAAAAAAACAACACCTGTTAAAATCAGTTTCTTTCCTTAGTCGTTATTTATTTATTTTTGTTTTATGTATTTATTTTTGTTCAGGCCTTCATTAGACCAAAGGTTGTAGACAAAACTATAAAATTCATCTTGGAGCATTTAGAACCCCATAGCTTCTGAGGGCTTATTGGCACCTAGACCCCCAGCATAATTAAATTATTTTCTCCACGGTTATTACAGTACAGTCTTGTGCAGTTGGGATGCATTGCAAGGATGTATGAAAAAATGACAAGTAAAGTATGAGAAGACAAAACAGAATACTCTGGATAGTATGAGAAGGCAAGGATGGGAGGAAAACCAGAGAAAACTGTATTGTATGCCAGTGTTGTGGTAGGCAACAGGGTAGGGATTGCCTTAAAACATTTTGCCTAGGGATCCATATCATCAAAGGCTGTCCATGCACTTACTGTGTATAGCATTTAAAAACTGGTGCTTCTGGGTGCAGCTTGATAAAAGGGATGTGGGTACCCTGAGGCAAGGGATGTGTTATCATTATACAGGGGGCATGGCTTAATATCAGAAAATGGAGGGATGCAAAGATGGCAACACCAGCAACAAAGAATAAATATATACATACATATATACACATACGCGCACATACACACACACAATTTATACCCCAAGCAGACTCCAAAGATAAGTCGGAACATATGTTCTGGGAGTGTAATGAGTTGGCAGAGTTTAAAGTTCCCTACACAGTACTCTGTTGGAAATACTAGGCAAGCAAATTAGTGTAACTAAGAAAACATTTTTTTGAGCTAGGGTACATGATCTGAATTGCACAGACATAACAAGGCCTTGTTAAGTTTATTACTAGAAAATCAAAATCTAAACCAAGTATACTTGAAGTAGGGAATATTGTAACTGAAATAAAAGAAGAGGCAGTAGGATCTTTAAAAAAGGGACGGAGTAAATTACATGGAAAATGCATGTGAACAATTAATGCAGAAAAATGTGTAGAAGTAGGAATGCGGTTTAAAAGAAGGCAGGAATTAATGTATGTAATGTTACTTAGATTATAGGATATTTAACAATATATGTGATGTGTAATGATTGTAAATATGAACTTATTAATATGGTTTGATTACTTTTATATAAATGTAAGTTTGCCTTTGTCACAAGTGATAATTCAATACAGGTGTTTAAAAAACATTGAATAAATGTCAAAATCTTTTATTGTGGAACAGAGAGAAATATGATTTGTTAATATTCATATGAGGAGCGTTCCTCATAATGAGAGTTATACTTGAAAGGTATGGCTGTAACAGGTGAAAATATTTGGGGGTAACTGCGTAAAATATGAAATGTCTCATTTTTCCAACTGTTTTGCTACCCTTTTTAATGGGCGCTGTGATAGTCACAGGATGAGGTGTACACCTCAGGAAATCCAAACAGAAAAGTGGTAGTGCTTGCAATTTTTGTGTGTTTGTGTCTAAAAGAATGAAATGCATATTTGTTTTGTAGTCAAGTGCAGTATGCAGTCACTGCAAATAAACATTTCCATTCAAGATGTGTGTAGTATCTTAGAGGTTCATTAAGCACTAGACTAGCTGCCCTTGCGGACCATTTTAAGCCTAGCCATTTTCCTTTTGGTACCTAAATTAACCTCTCCAATTTGATGTTTGATTTCCTGACCTATCCCATGGTAGATAATTGTATGTTACCTCTAATGAGAATAACTGGGATCACAGCATAGATACTTTGAGTGGATCTTTGAGTGAGATAAAGCATGTAGAAGCTACCTCTGTCCAATAGTAGTACAAGCGCAGGCATGGGGTAAACTTTCTAATTCCCGTCTATAGATCCAAGTTCTGCATGAGTATGGATAGGGATGAGCTTTGTTTTAAATAGCTGGGGTATCTGCTCTGTGAGATATACCTCCAAATCTGTATGTTGATGTTTCAGCATTGGTGGCACTAACAGCAGAAAGTAAATGGAAAAATAAAGTAAGGGATTGCAGTTGGAGTGGTTCTGAGAGTTTGGCCGTAAACATTAAGACTCTAATATGTACTTAAAAGCCTAGATATTGAAAGTCAAACCCTGAGATTTCCAACTTATGACAAATGGGTTACTAACGATTTGAAAATTTTGACATGTACAACAATGTGAGGAGAAGAAAATGAAAGAAAATGGCAGCAGTACACCTGATTTCACAAAAGCTCCAACTGTAGGAGCAGTTAGTTGTTTCAAGCTAGAAAATAGAAATTAACATATTCACAAACCACAAACACACTTGTAGCTGAATGAAAGGGCTGCAGCAAATTGTTTATTAAACAAGCCATAATTAGTTTGTCAGTTCAAATCCAGTTAATGCCAAACAAGACTTTAAATGTCAGCAGATGTGCATAAAGGGCAAGCCTTGTAAGGAAACCAGGCAGGCTAATGAAGCAATCATTTTATTAAACTGAAAGAGCAGTCCCATGAAATCACAAAGTACAAATTATCCAGTGTAAACTGCAGAAACTACAAACAGTAGATTCTATGCCATGTCTCACCCAGACTGACTGGTAAACCACAAAATGTATAATGGTCCTCTTCTCTGGCATGGTCCAAAGCAGCTAGGGGAGGCTACAGCCTGCATGATTAAAGGGGACCAACCTATCTAAGCCTATATCCCCTTTTGCCAAGCCTTCCTACAAATTTAGACTTCCAAGGCTATCTTTCTTATGCACAGTCGAATATATAAGATACTATAGCTTGTTCTCCCTATCCATTATTCAGGAAAGTGAAAAAAAGCTAAAAAGGAAAGGGAGGGAGTTCCTTTCTAAACCCTATGCAGACACTGTTACGGGCCAGCTTCTCTGCTGTATGCTCCTTGTTTTTACAGTCAAGGGCAGTGAGTAGGTTTCTTTTGTCCTCTACTTGCTGCTCACATCTGCTGAATAGAAGCTAACCTTAATTAAACATATCCTTGAGTCCTGTTTTAGTTCTCAGTAATCTATTTACCCTTCCTATTTCCTCTTGCTCTGCGTATGTCCTGGGCTGCCCAAGTCAGTTCCTCCTACCCCCAGGTACATATTTTTTCATGCCAGGCAAGACTTCTGGGCATGTGATTCCTTGGCCCACTTGCATTACGTTGTTACAGAAATAAATATGCTCGAACTTTAACCGCAGATCACAAACACATTTGTATCGGAATTAAATGGCTACACCCATGCATTTATTAAGTTGTCCAATTAAAAGCTAATTATTGACAAATAAATTAAACATCACCAAATGTGCAAAACGGGCTGGTCTTGGAAGGAAGTCAAACTGTAAAATAAAACAATCACCTCGTTAAACTGAAACAGCAGTCCCCAAAAATAATGAAATTCAACTCATCCAGTATAAACCAAAACAACAATCATGGAAGGGATTTTTGAAAACTGCTAAGAGTGGGTCCTAGGCTTTGTCTCCTCAGCCCACTGACTAACCCATGATGCAAGCAAGGGTTGAACCCACCACCGGGGCTCCAAGCAACTAGGGTTGGCCATAGCCTGCCTGATTAAAGGGATCCAAGTTGTCAGAGCCTATGTCCACTTCTGCCAAGTTCCACTCTAAATGCATAGCCTACCAAGACTGCCCTAACAGTGATCTGCCACCCTCTCCTAAGCTCATCTGGTAGTATTTTAAAAAGACCTACCTATAAACCCTGGACAAGTATCACAATGCTCTGTTCAAATATATGCACCTTGTTCTGTCAGTACAGCTCAGCTCTCTTAATCAAAATACCTGCCTGTTGAACTACTTTCCCCTCTAGTACCATATTACTTTTATGACCAGTCTATTTGCTGACTGTTTTTATTGTTCTGTTGTCCCTAAATGCCCTCCAGAATTTCCTCTGTGTGATAACTAACCACATTAGTTTAAAATCAGGCCACTTTTGTATTATTTGCCACAAAATGTTTTAAGTTTCTTTTTTTTTAGTAGCAGCAGCAACAACAAGAGCAAGAAGAATAGCAAGAACAACAACAACTTCTACTTCTTCTTCTACTTCTTCCATGATGGTTACTCATTTTCAATCATAGTCTAAGCACTAGCTTCATCCCAGCTGAATGGAAAATGCCCATTATTCCCTTGCACAAAGGTGGTGCTTCCACTGACCTTGGGAACTATAAACCTATTAGTTTGACTAGCCTTATCTGCAAGGCCATGGAGCAAATCATCATGGACCTTATCAACAAAGATATAGGTAATCTCCAAACACCTGACCCTACTCAGTTTGGATTTGTCAAAGGGAGATCATGCCTGTTAAACCCAGTGGACTTCTTTGAGACAGTCACCAAGGCCCTGGACAAGAGGAGATCTGTGCATATAGCCTACCTAGACTTAGCAAAGGCTTTTGACACTATCCTCCATTCAGGCATCATTGACAAACTCAGCAGGTAGGTATCAACCCTTATATCATTAGATGGGTCACTAACTGGCTCAGTGATAGAACATATATAGTCAAAATAGGGGAATCCACCTCCAGCAGCAGACCTGTAACCTCTGGTGTTCCACAGGGATCAGTCCTGGCCCTCTACTGTTGGTAATCTGTTTCTTTGAAGTAGAAGCAAAAACTAAAGGTCTGTGGCTGACAAAGATTGCTAATGACTGGAAACTGGAAGTGGTCATAGAATCTCCAAATGATGTCAACGTCCTACAAGAGGGTCTTACACAAACAAATGATTGGTGCCAAATTCATAGCCTTAAACTTAATGCAAAAAATGTATTATTTCTTTCAGTAAGGGCAATGTTCCTGCTAATACCACTTAAATAGCAACACCCTAAGAATGCACTCAGTGGTGACAGACCTGGGCACACAGGTTGACAGAAACCTTACCTTTGACCACCATGTCTCCACAGAGGTAAGAAGAACATTCTATATTGTTCATCTAAGTAAGGGCATTGCCTCTAGAAAAAACGAAGTTATAACCTACCTGTACTCTTCCCTCATCAGGCCAATAATCAAATACGGTGCCCCTTTTGGTATGTACCTTTCCAAACACCTGCAACAATTGGGGAGACCACAAAGGTTCCTCACAAGGAGAATTCAAGGTCTTCAGCATCTGTCCCATGTGGATAATCTGAAATCACTGTCACTTTATTCTGTTTCATACAGACTATTCAGAGGCAATCTCTGCCTTGCATATAAGGCAATCTCTGATCCTACTTTATTGGAAATGCTGTATATCCACAAGTCAAATGGTACATGGGTTACTTGATCTAAAGACTTAAAGTGGTATGTGACATTAATAGAACCTAATGGAGGGACAGATTTGTCTCCCAGAGGTTACTTTTGGAACAGACTCTCACATGTCAAACAGAGCACCTCACTGGCCCTCTTCAAACTCAATCTGGATGATTGGATGAGTAACCGTAAATTCACCCTGGAGGCTCTGCCTGTGTCCCTCTTGGACAGGGGCAATCGCTGCTGATCATGGAAATAAGGGTAGAACTTGGCCATGTTTGTAAGGGCCCTAGGGCCATTAGCCTAATATGTTTCTATGATCCTATAATGGGCAAGGCCAAAAGGCCAACTCTGTATCTGTCTTTGTCATGAGTACATATTTCCTTTCACTTTGACCATATCTGGCACCTTGTCAAGAACTAAAATTATACCAAAGTGTCCACTTCTTGCAGGGCAGCATCAACAGATACCCTTTCCAGTAAGGAAGGATGATTAATAAGTCTAAATTACCCTGATGCCTTCCTTGGTACAGAGAAACTCTTAAACTCTTCACAGAAGAAAAACTCTTAAATTCGTGAAGGTCATTCTTGCTAATGGTCTCTTCATCCTTCTTTACCCACTTTTTTCTTTAAATCTTTAAATTATCTGCTTCAAAATATTTCTGTTTTCTCTTAAATGGCATTTCAAATTCCCTCATAAACCTCAATCCAAGTAGTGTGGCTGCTTACTTATCTGGATATTTTCTGAGCCATGGAACCATATCTTCTTTTCAGACCAGGGAAGGCAACCCTCCAGACCTATTCCTACCCCCTTCTCTGCTTTGAAACATTTGTCAAAACTATATGTGCCTCCCAGGCTAGGCATGAGTGTAGAAATCAGCACTCTTCTAGAAAACATTGCCTGTATTTAAATTTGAAGCAGCATGGGGTCATCCCCTTTAGGCTCATAGGTACACAGTTATATACTAGGCTAATGACCATCAGGGCCTTTAAAAGCCTAGCCATGCAGTTCAACCCAGTTGTGTCCCTATGTATCATGGGTATTTATTAGGAGGGGGCATGTTAATTAGGAAGTTTCTAGAAGTTATGTGGGAGGTATGTTAGTTTGGGAATTACTAATAAACAACCAAAAAACCATGAAATAAACCAAACTTGAAAGGTGAAGCCAGCAGAATGATAAACCTCGGCGAGATGCAACAGAATCCAAACACGAAAGTACTGGTAAACTGAAAGGCTAAAATTTATTTAAGCTCAACAACAATAATAAGCTTAAGTAGTCATGTGGTTTTAAATGAGCTATTTAATTAAGGTGCATGTTGAAGTGTTGTGTTTGTATTTTCTGATGTAGTTGGTGGTTGACACTGACGAAAAGCTTATTATTGTTGTTGAGCTTAAATAAATTTTAGCCTTTCAGTTTACCAGTCCTTTCGTATTTGGATTCTGTTGCATCTCGCCAAGGTTTATCGTTCTGCTGGCTTCTCCTTTCAAGTTTAGTTTGGGAATTACTGTCTGCCTGTGTCTATCAGAGACATGGAAACCAGAACCAGAGAACATTTCCAAGGTTATGCTTAAATAAGTTTAGAGATGGACTCTGCTTCACATGGATGGGAAGCCTGTTACAAAGCAGGAGGATTCTCTGAGACATCTATCTGTCTTACAAACATCTTATTTATGCCACAAGCAAAATTTAAATCCTTGGATCTACTGATTCTGATGCCATTCATTTTGCAAATGTGCAAAAGATCCATCAGAGCTGGATCCGAGATGCATTTTGTGCTAGGCCTAGATCACTTCTCAGTAATCTGTAGGAGACAAAGTGTAGAGATAGGGCTTTAAGAAGATCCTTATACAACAATGTGTTTATACAAAAAAAAGTGTAGAGTGAGTGTGCAATAAAAAGAAAAACTTGAGAAAAAAAAGCAACATGAGCACCTTTCACTAGTTTACTGCTTTCGTCTTTATTACCCAGACTTCATCAGAATAATTAAATAATGCCAGAAGCTAAGTATAAACTTTGTAAAAACCATCACATGACCTTAATTCAGTAATCATAAAACACCTTTAAAATATTTAGTAAATACTCACAAGTAATTGAATTAATTAAATCAACCTTGTCTATATTTACTATATATTTTTAAACATTATATTGATTGTATCATTCAAACCTAGGGGTGAATCAGCTTGTAATTCAATTTGACACTCTATTTATTTACATTCAAGATAATTATCTAAATCCCTCCCACATAATTTTTAACTGCAGAATCAATTACACAAAACACAGACTTTTTGAACAAAACACACTTCATACTATGTTCTGCTAATGTAGTAGACATATCTTTGTTTTTACAAGCGTAAACATTTTGTAAATCCTTGCAGACAACATTCTGGTCATTTTACCAGTGTAAAAACTTGGACAGGAAGTGCCTTTCACCAATTAAACAACGTAGTCAGATTTACAAGTGTAGTGATCTTTAACTTTATAAGTTTTATTAGTAGTGTTGATATAAAAAATTGATGAACAATAAATACATTGACAGCATTTGCAATCTAGACATTGTAAAATCTGCTTTCTACCATAGCTGTTAACTAAATTCACTACAGATCTTTCTAAAAGTCTTTCTAAACTACTACTTCACTTGTCTACAAACATTGGCTTGTCACCCACCACTTGATATGCTTCATTACTACCTTTAATTATTTTCCATTTGCTGTCTACCACATTCTTAATACCTTTTGAGTCAACTGTATAACTTAAAAGATTGTAACCTATTACAACTAATTTCATAATTTTGCTTTTTATTATTGAGTACACTTAACTTGCTGTTGTTTAACATAATCTATGGATGAAAATGGAAATTGCGGGAACGGTGCATGCAGAATAATGTTTTGGAAGACAGGTTTAAGGGAAGGCAGGAAGTGAGCAATTTATGTAATGCTGGATTGATAATTGTATAGAGGCATTT
This sequence comes from Protopterus annectens, assembly GCF_019279795.1. Taxonomy (NCBI): domain Eukaryota; kingdom Metazoa; phylum Chordata; order Ceratodontiformes; family Protopteridae; genus Protopterus; species Protopterus annectens. Next base: position 918,633,027 of record NC_056731.1, read on the forward strand.
ATGTGATGTGTAATGTATGTAACTGTAAACATTTTAACATGGTCTGTTTTCTTTTATATAAATATATGTTTGTTTATGTCTTAAGTGATAATTCAATAAAGGTGTTAAAGTGCAGAAGGCAGTAGACTGATAAAAAAATCACCCCCTCTCTGAAGTTATAGATGGTCACACATCATTGGGGAAAGCAGGAAGTCTCTACAAACATTGTACTGTGGTCTTGGCAATCACTTTGTTCTCTGTTTTAATTTCTCCAGAAGTGTATGTTTTTCTAATATGATGACAGAATTAAAGTTTATTAAATTAGTGTCGCTTCAGCCTACGATGTTTGGCTTGGTCTCCTCCTGCAGTTAATAAGGAGTTACGTGTATTGGTTCCATATTTAATTATGCATAAAATTATTTTTTTGTTCGTCCTGTTTCTCTATTTCTGCTAGCGTACTCTGGTATTTTATGACTTTATATCTCTCAGCATGCAATAATAATGCAACATACTATAATCAGTAGGTGTAGCTATTTCAATGAGTAATGTTACTTTTTACTTTTTTCCTTTACTACTGTATCTGATTTTCTTGAGTCTGCTTTCTTAACTGTTGATATTGGATGATCAAATATGATCAGAAATTCTTTATTTTCAGTATTCTTTGTGGTTCATATTTCCAGTGCTTCTGAACTACCTGTATGTTGTAGTGTTTGCAAAATCCCCAATGTAGACATATTTCCGTAGTACTGTGCCTTACAGTATACAGATCATAAGTCATGAGTATATCTCTACCAAGAACAAGATATGCAATTGTTTTAGTTCTTTACTACAGAACCTGCATTTATCTGTATCTTCCACTTTCTTTTATAGACTTTGTAAAGCTCCTGATTAACTAATAACAGTAGTTTGTCTGCTGAGAAACAGCTATGTTATTTGAGAGGATACAAAATGTAATGGCACTACTAGTTCATGAAAATAGTATTATCTTATTATGGGGAGGAATCACATGTCAAAACACACTAGGAATGTTTAGTACCATCATCACCTATATCTTGCATATGATTTTACTGCAAAACTGTTAAATTAGCTGATGTAGCAAACCATATTCTGGGAGCTTTTTTCTCCACTCTACATCATTCTCTGTTACTCTACCAAGTCCCCCACATCCATTGCTGGGTTTACCAGACAATTTCTTACCCCCAGACCTTCTTTGATAGTGCTGAGGTTGCAGCAAATGTTAAGAGCATCCTGGAGGTTTGGCAGACTACATCAGCCTAAGCGAGGTTCTGTTATGACCTACCTCATTACTGCTCCCAGTGGTCTGTGTAGTATGTCTAATGGGATGTCATGCAGTGGGAGATATGGGGCATTGTGCTCCACTTCTGCAGCAGCTCACCCATATGTACCACCCTATCCACCTTTGGACCACTCCTTCCAATCTTGATGTCTCCAGCCTATACCAGGGATTATCACAGGAGATGCCCACAGGATAGCCCTCTTTGATGCTCAATCAGTCACCCAAGCCACTATTCAAATCCAGGTTGGCTTGGTCATAGTCAGGACTTTATCACTCTATACCACTGAAGTGAATATCAGGCAGTATTTTGGCAGACATGTTGAACTGGAGAGGGAAAACTTCATACCCATGTCAGTCCATAAAAGAAAGTATTCCACTTCTGTGAGGGATACCAAATATCACAAACATGCCTGTTGTAAAGAGAACCATCCTCACACATATCCATAATATGGACTTGATACCAAAAGCTCAAAAATTAACTTACACGACAGCTCTTATGCTGCTAAACTCTCTATTTACTATGAAATATAGTAAGTTTCATAACTGTCAAAGTCCTTGGAAGACAGTGGCCCTTTTGTTATTGGAAGAAGACAAATGTGACAGATGCTGCATTCCGTACCCTGTTGAACTAGCCATATCTTATGGAGAGATACCAAATATCAGTGCTGTGTCAGTACATAAAAGATGATGCCTCTTAACTTGTTCATAGGAGGTTACTAGGTTAGTGGCCCTAGAGCCTTTACAAGCCTAGCCATGTTAATCCCAAATATCCCCATTTATTCTTTTTTTGGGGTAGATCGCAGAATGAATTTATGAAAAGAGCAGGTCTGTGATCACCACCGGCTGTCCATGAGAGACATGGGTGCCATTCCAGGGGTGAATTTGCAGTCTCCCATCCAATTATCTAGGTTGCATTTGAATAGGGTCAGTGAGGAGCTCTGTTTTACATGAATAGGGAGTATATTTCAGAGAAGCAGCAGTCTCTGAGAGACATATCTATCTCTCCAGCATGAGCTGTTAATGTCACAAGCTAGACTGATATCCCTAGGTGAGTGACTCTTGAGCCATTTGACTTGTAGATGTGCAGCATTTCCATTAGGGCAGGACTAGAGATTGTGGCATACCAAGAGTCATAGATACATGTTTAATATCCCACAAGATCCTCTCCCATCTCATCCATATGCTCTTAATTCTAAAACTCCAACATTAGCCTAAACATCAGTCTGCATGGTGAAAGATATGTTGCATGCTACATGATGATGCCAGATCTTCTTGCCTGGCCATCCACTGCACTGCACAGTGTGACACCAAGATCATCAGACTGCAGACACAGTCTGTATACAACTGAGTTTTAAATAAATTCCATGTCAGGCATTCCTCTGTAGAATGTTGTACTTTATTGGAAAGGCCTCATTGAAAGAATAACATTTGACTTAGGAAAAAAAATTACTTCGGCAGTGTATCACCTTCATGGGTAGCAAGAATACAGAGGATGGTAACACACTCTTTCCCAATCTATCTGAAGACAATGATTCTAGGTCTGGAGGTAGAGATTGAAGTGTAGGATTCTCCTTTAAGGCAGCTGTTAAGATGGTGACTTCTGATTAGGGAAGACTTTTTTTGGGGTGGGAGTGGCATATACAGTTAGCTTTCCTAGAACATGGGCCAAGGCATCACTGTGTTCTACCAAAGTGTCCGCAAAGAATGGGACCACCCTGAAAGTTTGAGCCTCTGACCTGTATATCTGTAACAGTAACAGTACTTGGAACACATCTAGAGCCTGTTTACTGCATTTCCTGTGTTCCACTTAATTCAAAATCATTTTTTTCTCTAAAAACTGCATTTTACCTGTTTTGGCCTAGCACTCAAGTGTGGGGTCATTTATTGCACTGTTGTGATTATTTTGCTGCTTGTGTATCTCTGCTACCTTTAAACTACAACAAAAAGAAAAAAAAAACAAAAAAATCTTGCTTTTTTCCCACTTTCTGAAAGTTAAGAAAGTTCAGTTACAGATTTGCTGTTCTGAACTGTTTGGAAGTTTCTAGAAGGCCAGTGCTAGCTTGGGCTAAAGGGAAGTCTCTGTGTTCACCAGTGGGAGTGGTTAACACTGAACAGCCTGCCTGTCCCTGGAGGAGTGGTTACTACCTAGAAACTGTAGTTTTATTGGCCATTTTGGGTCAATTCTAAACTCCTTGATCTCTCTCTCTTAAAACCCTACAACTCTCTTTTTGCGCGGTTTTGCGCACTTAGCAGCGTTGGGCGGTGCCACCTAAACAGGTTTAAACTATTCCAGGCTCCACAAAGTCTGCTCTTCACTTTTTCCCTTAGAACTGCTCAAACTCTCAAAGTAATCACTCTATTCTCTTTCTAAAGCCCTGCACTTGCTCAGCTCTTATAAGGAAACACTAACTAACTAAAGCACTACACCCTCCTTGACTTCTCATAAGTATTAGGCTCCCGATTAGTCTTTCCTGATCAAGTGAAAAATCAGTTCCCTTCCCTAATCTGATCAGTAAAAAAACAGTTCCCTATACTAATCTGGTATGTCCAAGGGTCAGTTTCAAGGTTACTCTCCAGTCCAGCTGGTGAATCTGGGAATTTTGAGGCAATGTTACAATTGCCTTATGTACACAGACAACCCTCTCCTCCTTCCAACAAACTGTAATACATGTGAGAGATGCAGTTACACAGCCAAACTGGAGGCAGAGCTCTCTCAACCCAAGACTGGCACAGTCAGTCAGGAGGAAAAGGTAACCACCCACACCACAAATCCAGTCTCACACAGACCTATTGCATCTGCATACCAAACACATAAACACACAAAAACATACTTGGAGGCTCTAAATAAAAATCTGCCTAAACAGCAAAGACCTCCTAAGCAGATATCCAAGCAACAGCCACCCCTCAACAATACCCACGAATCACATATCTCACAAAATCAGTGTGCCTCACAGTCACAGCCCTTAAGGCCAAACAACACACCAAATACACTTGTTATAGGGGACTCTATTGTCCGGCACACTGACGTCCCGCTCACCAGACTGAACAAGGAGAAGGTCACTATAAGCTGCCTGTCGGGTGCCAGGATCCACCACATAATGCAAGCACTCAGGTCACTCCAAAGCAAGTACAAGTATGACTCCGTCATTGTCCATGCTGGTGTGAATGACCTGAGATGTACCTCCATGGACTACATGAAAAAGAGACATAGAGGAGCTCTCTGACCATGTAGCCCAGGCTGGTATGACCCTGACCTTGAGTAGCATCTTGCCCTCACCAAGAATGATGCCACAGTATAAAGACAAAAATGATCAGTTTCAACAATTGGCTAAAGTATTGGTGTCATTCAAAGGGGATTCAGTGTCTGTCAGCCTGGGATGACATGCTCGACAAGCTACGTTGCTTTGCTAGGGACGGCTTGCACCTGTCACCCTTAGGCTTTTGTATACTGGCCAAGGCTCTTGCCACCCCTATAGTGCCTTTTTTAGGCAAGGCTCAAAGGACAAACCCATCTCCATAGACAACCCAAGGATAAAAAACCTAAAGGTAATGCTACTCAATGGCAGAAGTCTAAACCTCAAGATGCACGCACTCGAGGCTCTCCTCAGTATGGAGAAAATTGATGTCTGTGCAGTAACAGAAACCTGGTTCAAGGCTCCTGAGAACACCCCAGCACTACCAGGTTATAACTCATACCATGGGTTTCGGCCCCAAAACTCAGACTGAAGCACAAAAGGAGGGGGAGTATCTATATTCATCAAAGATACCTACACCTCCAGGTTAGTGGCACTGCACGAAGCATCAGAAACCATCCATGTGCAACTAACAGCGGGCAAAACTGCCTTTCAGTTTGTAGCCTGCTACAGAACACCCTCCCTATTACAGGAACCCCACTTGGCATTCCTGAGAAGACTGGAGAATATGAAGGTCTCTCCAAACACTATGTTATTGGGTGACTTCAACTACCTAAACATTGACTGGGAAAACTACTCAAGCCCAAACACCCTTGCCCAATGGTTCCTTGAATTTATAAACTCTAACGCAATGGAAGAACTGGTCACCACTCCCACAAGAGGGAACAACATATTGGACCTGGTCATCACCAACATGGGGACTCTATGTTCTACACCAGAGGTAAACCCCTCATTGGTGAGATCAGACCATAAACAAATTTCCCTGGACATCCATATCCCATCCCCACCCCCAGCCAAGGAAATCACTGTAAAGAATTTCTCAAAAGCCAACTTTGCACTTCTCAAGACTGAGGTGGAATCTTTCAAAGCCCCTGGGCCAGAGGATAATACAGCCCAATCCGAAGAATCCTTTACAAATGCATTCTATGAGCACCTGCAGGAATGCATGGATAGTGCTATCCCAAATAAAACCAAGACTCACTCCTCCAAAAACAGGAGACCGGTCTGGTGGACCCCGGCCATAAATAAGCTATACAACAGAAGGAGGAAGCTACTACATGACAGAGCAAAATCCCAAAAAGGGAAGGCATCCCTGATCAGTATTAGCAAGAAACTTCGATCCCTCATAAAATCATCAAAGGCCAGTTTCGAAAGAAAAATTGCCCTAGACACTAAAGATAATCACAAGGCCTTCTTTAGTTATGTCAGGAACATGGTGGAAACTCCCAGATATGCTCTGAATTGTTGCATAACGGTACAAAATATACCGAACCTACAGACATAGCCAACATCCTGGCAGACAGATTCAGAGCAAACTTCTCCCCCCCTTCCCCCCCAAAGGAGCAAATGCCTATCCCAACTGAATGTAACCTCCCTGACATCACAGATGCACAGGTGAAAGCTGCCCTCTCCAAAGCAAAAAACACAGCATCTATGGGACCGGACGGTGTCCCAGGCTGTGTCTTACACGAGATCCAAGAAGAACTGAACTCTCACATTAAGTCACTGTTCAAACTTAGCCTTACTACAGGATATGTACCCAAAGAATGGCATACAGCTACAGTGGTCCCACTCCACAAAGGTGGTGCCACAACGGACCCCAGAAACTATCGCCCCATAAGCCTGACTAGTCTGGTCTGTAAAGCTATGGAGCGTATTATCATGGAACTCATAAACAAAGACATTGGGAGCCTCCAGACACTGGACCCTACCCAATTCAGCTTTGTTAAGGGCAGATCTTGCCTCTTAAACCTAGTTGATTTCTTTGAAACAGTTACCAAAGCCATAAATGAGGGCAAGGTAGTCCACACAGCCTACCTGGACCTTGCAAAAGCCTTCGACACAATACCCCACTCGGGCATCATAAATAAGCTTACCAGCTTAAATATCAACCCCTATATCACAAGATGGGTTGCAAACTGGCTCAGAGATAGAACCCACATGGTCAGAATCTCAGGTGCCATGTCCGAATCCAAACCAGTTACAAGTGGTGTCCCACAGGGCTCAGTTCTGGGACCTCTCTTGTTCGGTATATACTTCTCTGAGGTTCAGGCTAACACGGGGGGATTATGACTGACAAAGTTTGCAGATGACTGCAAACTGGGGGCCATAATCGAATCTCCAGCTGACACAAGCATCCTCCAAAAGGGTCTCATGGAGATGGATGCTTGGTGCCAGAGCCACGGCCTCAAGCTAAATGCTAAAAAGTGCATAGTCATCCCCTTTGGGAAAAACAAGGTGCCCACAAATTACCACATAGGTGGTAATCCATTTAGTACGGAAGAAGTAATTAGAGATTTGGGGACCAACGTAGATAATAATCTCTCCTTTGATAATCACTTTGCCAAAGTGGTTAGAAAGACCTTCTATATAGCCCACCTTATCACGAAAGGGTTCGCATCTAGATCAAGAGAGGTCATTGTGCCCCTCTACTCATCACTCATCAGGCCCATAATTGAATACAATGCCCCTTTTGGGATGTACCTTACCCAATATCTGCAGCAACTGGAGAGACCCCAAAAGTACCTCACCAAGAGGATCATGGGCTACAAACAGATGTCCTATGCAGCTCGACTAAAGAATCTCCATCTCTACTCAGTTGCTTACCGCCTACTCAGAGGCGATCTATGCCTGATGTACAAAGCCATGTCAAACCCAGAATTAATGGACATGCTCCACCTCAAAAAATCCAAGTCCCTTAGAGCTACACGCTCCAGGGACCTAAACCTCAGCACAAAAATAAATAGGACATGCTGGAGGGACAGATTCATTTCCCAGAGGCTCCCCTCACTCTGGAATAGAATCCCAATTTCATGTTAGACATAGCTCCTCGCTGACCCTCTTCAAGCGAAATCTGGACACGTGGATGGGAAATCGCAAATTCACCCCTGGGATCTCTACTGTGTCCCTGCTAGACAGAGGCACAGTAAACTAATCTTAAAAGGGTACCTTCTGTGACCTACTTTACAGAGGCACAGTAGGCTAATCTAATAGGGAGGCGGAAGCCAAATACACTCTGGCTAGGCGTATAAATGCCCTAGGGCAGATAGCCTTCTATCTACCTATGAACCTATGAACCTATAAGATCTTTTGGAGCTTGTTTTTAAGTGATATGACTGAGTTGTTGGACTGCCCCCTTTTTTCTTGTATTAGTTTTAAGACCTCATCAAATTTAGGGTCATTGGGTAGAGAAGGAGGGGAACAGATCTTTTTTCTTCACCACATCTTTTGAAATATATTAATATCATGCAGAAACTCTGTGTTAGGGCAAAGGGGGTGGCTGCCCTGGGCTCAAGTTGTTAGGAGATGTGATTGGCAAATTGGTGAATTACTTTAGCTCTTCAACTATGATCTCAAACACAGTATTGCCATTCAGAAATGAATGATGATCCTGTATTTGTGGTCACAGCTGAAGAACAAATCTTTCAGGTATGGTGTATGGTGTTTTAACTGTAGCAAGCCATTTGTTACATTTGTAGCAAGGAGAGGTTAGAGTTCAGAAGCTGAGGAGGCATCAGATTGGGAAACTGCAAAAGATGCATGATAACTTAACTACATTTCTGCATTTTGGCATTTAGTTAGATTCCATTTTAGTACACCAAGAGTTTATTAGGGAGAGTTCATTCTGGGAGGTTTGGGTGTCAGGGTGACTTAACAACTACACCCAGTTTGCTGTCTTCTGCAAACTTAGCCAGAGTTCTTGGTTCACTGCTTAGAGACCTGACAAATAAATATCAAACAAGAGAGGCCCCAGCACCACACCCTGAGGGACACCAGTGGTTACTTTCTTACTTTCTGATGACGTACCTACAACTCCCATTGCATGGGTTCTGTCTTTCAGCCAATTTACTATCCATCTTACCACATATGGTTCAAATTTTAAAACATTAAGCTTTTGTATGACACCAGCATGGGGAGTGGTATCAAAGGTCTTGACCAGGTCAAGATACAAAGAGTGCACTGCATGCCCGCCATCTACAGCCTTTATAACCTTTTTGAAGAAGTTTACCAGGTTAAATTCACATTCACAAATCCAGAGCTTTTTGGGGTCAAGTCTAATATGATTCTTGATATTGCAGTTTATGGTCAATTATAATACATTTCATGGCTTTGCAGATGAGGCTTGTAAGGCTGATTGGTCTGCAGTTTTGTAATTGTAAAGTCTAAAAAGAAGAACTATGTTGCCTTTTTTAATTAATCAGAATGGTTGACAGGTACAGCGGGGGTGAACCACTATCTATGACTGAGAATCTCAAAGTGGATGGCGGGATGGGATTGGTTGAGACAAGGGGTCTGCAGCCTCCCATGAAGAGGTTATTGCTGTTGAAAGGAAAGCAGTGGTCTGCATAGCAGGATCTGGCTGAGGAAGATCTGTTTTCTGAACTACTGTGCTGGTAGGGTTATACTCTGCATGGACAAATAGGTATTTTGAAGGACTGGAGGTGCCAGTAGAATGGATGCCTGTAAAATGATGCCAGTGGAAGGAGAACTGGGTAAACTGGTGGATCATCTGACTTTAAAGGAACTGATGCCAGTTAGGCTGATATCACTGTGGCTGAATCCTGATGCACTGATGTCAGTAGGACTAATGTCCATCTGACAGGCATTAGTATGATCAAGACCTGTGTCGAGATGTTGAATAAGGCCAAGTTGGGGCCTGACCATGATGGCAGGGTGAACTTTTAGCTTCTTAATAGCAACTGCCAGCTTCTCATAATCTATTTTCAACAGTGTTAGTGTCCACCAGATTAAAGGAGGAGAAACTACAAAGGTTATCAGAGAAAGCAAATGTGCAGAAGCAGAGGTGGGCCAGGCAGAATAAAAATGGACTGATGTCTACTAAGTAGAATATCGCTAACTTAGGCAGGAGGTTCACCCACAGTAAGAGAAGGAGGGTTAGGATTCAACTTTGCTGTTTGTTTCACTATCATCTGTAATGTCTGAAACTTCTCAGTTGAGGTACATACCAGTCTATAATGGTTGCTACTGTGCTTGTCAAATTTCTTTTTTTTTGTAAGAATTTTTAGTGAGTTGGTGATACCTGATGGATGAGGAAAAGGGGTCTTGCTCTAAACTCTATAATTTCAGTGACATCAAATCATTCTATAGGTCCTTTTTCAGTGGCTTTTTTCTGGCCACTGTTAAACTCTTTGCAGACAGAACACCTTTGGATGTTGTGAGAGAACCCCAAACAAATCAAGCTCTGCAGGTATTTGTCTGCAGAGAGATTTGTCTGTCACAAGGGCACTTGTTTTGTAGGTCTTTGACTGCTGAAGAGGCAAATGCACTGTTGAGATACTGGCTAAAAGAGTTATTCAGAGAAAGAAAAGCAAACATGTCCATTGCTGTAAGAAAGTCCTATATTGCACTGCTTATAAACATTAGAATTGTGTCTAGATCTAGGAATGCTATTGTTCTCCCTTCACTCAGCCCTCATTAGGCCACTTATTGAATATAATGCTCCCTTTGGCATATATCTGTCCAGACACATGCAACAACTGGAATGCCCACAGAGATACAGATACAAGGCCTAAACAGCATGTCCTACAGACTGCTAGAGGTAACCTGTGTCTAGCATAAAAGGCATCCTCTGACCCAATACGGATGGATTTATTGCACATCAGTATGTCAAAAGCGTCCATAATACCCAATCGAACATTTAGGTTAGCGAATACCTAAACATCGATCTGGTAATATCGAAAAATTAAAACAACAAACGTCCATTCCCTACGCCGCAAAAACAAAACAAAAAAAAATGTAAACCAAAATGAAGTGGGGGCCTGTGCCCCCCACACACCCCCAACTAAATATGCCAACTCCAAGATCGCTTTACAGTGGGTAAAGGGGCAAAATCCGCATAACGGCCAAGGGAATTTTTTCCCTACGTTAAAATCGACCATTTGCATTTTTTGCTTTCGCTATTACCAGATCAACGTTTAGGTATTTGCTAACCTAAATGTTCAATCAGGTAATAGGAACCCTGTCAAAAGGCATCAGAAATACTCAGTCTAGGAATTTTAAGCCTCTTCTGCAACATCAACAGAAGAGTTTGGCAGGACAATATCTCACTGCTACTCTGGAACAGACTGCCCATCCACATAAAACAAAATTCATCCCTCTCCATATTCAAGTGCAACTTAGATCTATGGATGGGAAACAGAAAATTTACCTAAGGATTGCCCCCTGTACTACAATGGACAGAGGCAGCTTCTAAATAAATGCTTTATCCTTTGAATGGGGCCCCTCAAATTATGTATGGTATGATCCCAGTTATTCTTATTGGATATAATTATTGACCAGGGGTGGGTAAGGCAAATATTTAACCAAATCTGATGGATTAATGTTATCACAAAAAGGGAAATTTGCTAGGCTTAAAATGGCCCATAAGCGTAGCTAGCCTAGTACTTAACTATGACTCTCTGAACCTATGAAACCACAAACCCAAAAATGCAAAACAAAGAAATAGTCAAAAAGGAAATGAAATGTAGTTAAAAGTCAAATAATTAAAAAAAAGTAATCTCCGTGGTATCCCCAAAGTCTCAAAACAACCCACTAAAGTGTAGTGGGTCCAAAAACAAAACAGTGTAAGAAACTTCTTTGTGTGGATGATTTTCAGTCCATATATTTCTAGCTAATCACTGTATATTAATCAGATCAGACAACAGTAGTAGAAGTAGTGAACTTAAACTTGTCTTAAGTCAAAACAAAACAAAAAATAATAATAGAAAATATATAATTGTACAGCATCACTAAGTATTCGAAAGTAATCCAAGCAAGGAAGGCAGTCTGTTTCTAGTCGAAAATCCTTTATTAAGTACACAGACAAGCGATCCAAGTAAAACAAAAATAGAGTAATAATTTCCTCACAAGCTTTCTAAATATATATATATACCTTTTATCAGGCATGGGAGTGGTTTATTGTATTGTAAAACAAAGTGTTATTGGTACACATGTTAAATTCACATCCCTTCCCCCATCAGTGTGACATTTGAGCTGGTCCTGCCCTACTTAGTAGCTGACATAATAATATATAACCCTTATGTACTTTAAATAAAATTTATAATGATGTGGTACCTCTTACTTAACCAGATTATTAAGTAGATTATTAGGTCTGTGATTTTATCCAAGACAATATACTACATGGCTGGAAATATATCAACCTAAGTTCATTTGGCAATCAAAAAATATATATAAATATATACATATGCATTTTGCATGTAAAAATCAATTTATATTTTCATAACCTATTGTTAACAAAGATCGCTTTCATCCTTCTAGACTTCTTCAGCACCGGGATTCATGAAGCTTGCACCAGGCGCAGGTGGTATAACATCAAATATGGCCAATGAGCGATTCAGGTACGATCCACTTCCAGTTGCACTACCAGCGTATGCCAGATCTGCACAGCTCTCGGCTCAGGTATGCTAATCACCCCATGCGCAGTAATGCAGCATGCAAATGAAGGTACATAGCGATTCATGAAGTGGTGTAAGCCTACAGAAATGTAAACCAAAAAAAATGGTTTACATTTTGCCTAATAAAACAGTGGAGCCATGAAAGTGGACCAGACTCATGTATTACAAAGTTAACATATGCCAATGGCTAAATATACAGCCAATGGCATAAGAAAAGATGCATAACACATAAAAAATAACATTTAATGTCATGGCCACAGTAACGCAAAGTACAACTGCAGGACATGTGTGCGCAAATGGGAACAAGGAAAATATATACAAATGTCATAAAATTGCAATGTAACACAAATCATGATTTCACCATAATAGTCAATAGTATGCATGCTACACCACAACCAAGCTGCAAGGGTTGGTAAGGGTCCGTGACAGTGTTTGGCATGGTAATTATGAATTAGTAGTCAATGCCATGCAAATGAGGCAAGTAATAGTCCCGCCGGCCTAAGGATGTACCATATGGCGCAGCGCTACAACACTGAGGAGTGGTCTGGAGGAATACATGACATCAGCAGTGGGTTGTGCCACCATAGCTGTAAGCACATTGGAGCCATGCAAATCCAGGCTGCCCATTGCTAAGCAAAGCCACAGGACAGGGGTGTGGATGTAGGTATAGCTTTGCTTAGCTGAGAGCACACATGGTGCCTGAAAGCGCATGTGTACGTGGATGAAAACATGCCCAAAACCCAGTAAGCAGACGCACGCGCCGCGCACCACAGCTCAAAAAGAAAGTTTAGGGGAAGACAATAAGGAAATGCCGCAGTAGGGTATTTGGAGTACAACTGAGCAATTAACACCTATTAACTCACAGTGGGCCATTGATGGCAGTTAACAAGGCTGCTAGCAGCAACCTGCACAACAGGATAGGGGAGGTGTCGGATTGCAAAGAAAAGAGAACTGTAACCACAGAGCAAAGCAAACCTGCTGTAGATCGGCTATAGAACACATTTCGCAAGACAATCCTGGTTTGGGAAAGTACAAAACAAGAAAGCAGGCTGTTGGATGCATGCCAGACAATGGGAAGGGAATCGTTAAGAAAAGTTAAGGCAAGGGCAAGAGGTAATCCACGGCAGCTAATTGTAATTCATCACCAAAGGCACCACAATAGCAGTACCTGTGGTAAAACACATACAATTGTACATACACACCCTATGACATCATCAGTGTTCAAAGCACAATAGTATAAAGTGTGAAGGCACCTCACACACACTTGTGTATTCCCAAACACTGCACCATCTGTGTAAACAGACGGGGAACTTTTACAATGTACTTGTTGGGAGCTGCCATAGCTGTGATCCATCACCATGTGTTGGAGACTCAAGGTGTTGTGGAGGATGATGCTGACAACCACCTCAGGCCCCAGAGGAGGAGAAGAGTGTTCAGACAAAGGGTAACCTAAGAGAGGTTACATGATCTGGAGATAGTAGAGCATTACAGGGTGGACAGGGACATCATACAGCAAATAGTTGAGCTGTGCCGGCCATGCCTGAGATCCAGAAACAACAGAGGGGAACCCATCCCAGTGGACATGATGGTATGTGTAAGCTTGAGAATACTAGCCACAGGTACCTTTCAAAGGCCAACTGGAGATATCATGGGGATCTCACAGGCATCAGCATCCAGGGTTCTCCACCAGTTCCTGGATGCCATGTTACCACATGCCAATGAGCATATATACTTTCCCCGAACTCAGGAGGAGTTGGCCAGCAATATGCGTCCTCTTCCACCATGTGGCACACTACCCGGAGGTACTGGGTGCAATAGACTGCACGCACATACATATCAAGTCACCACCCAGTGAGCATGGTAGGTGCTACATAAACCACAAGGGATACCACTCCATCAACTGCCAGGTCATGTGCAATGCCCAGGGCATTATCATGGATGTGTGTGCTGGCAGCCCTGGAAGCTACCATGACTCCCACATCTGGCATGCCTCACAGCTGTAGCAGGTATTTGTCAGGAGGGACATCCCATATGGCCACCTTGTGGGAGATGCTGGCTATGCACTGGAACCGTGGATGATGACTCCCATCAGAAATGCACACACACCCATGCAAGAACGCCATAATGAGGCACACGCACAAACCAGAATCATCATAGAGCATGTGTTTGGGATGCTGAAATCATGGTTCTGTTGCTGGGACATATCTGGTGGAGCCTTGCAGTACTCTCCAGGCACGTGTGCCCACATCTTTATAGTATGTGCCATGCATCATGGATTAGCCTGGGACTTGCTGCTCTCCCGCTCGGTCATAGGAATTAGGATAGCCCCCCTGCCAGACGGACAACGCGTATAACCCTGCCATTGTCGTTGACTCCTTGGACTCCCAGTGCGAATGCACACACCTGCCTTCTCCAACCCCCAAAGAACCTGACTTAAAAATCTGCCAAAGAGACTTAGGATAGCCCCCCTGCCAGACGGACAACGCGTATAACCCTGCCATTGTCGTTGACTCCTTGGACTCCCAGTGCGAATGCACACACCTGCCTTCTCCAACCCCCAAAGAACCTGACTTAAAAATCTGCCAAAGAGACTCAGGATAGCCCCCCTGCCAGACGGACAACGCGTATAACCCTGCCATTGTCGTTGACTCCTTGGACTCCCAGTGCGAATGCACACACCTGCCTTCTCCAACCCCCAAAGAACCTGACTTAAAAATCTGCCAAAGAGACTTAGGGTAAAGAAAATTTACCTAATTTCAGCACTAGTATTTTCTTACATAGTTTCCTGTAGGCATTAGGCAGCAACTGGATATTATCACCAGCCTAAAAGCCCTACTACTAAACCCAAGAAGGTCTATGGAAACTAACAGTGTAAAGATATTAAACAATTAAACATACCAATATCAGTTACCTTTAGGACCCAGGAGCACCCTTGTGGTGTAGGCCCCGCTCCGCTTCGCCCTCGCTCATCGGGCTCGCTCCGCCCACCCTGCCCCCTATTCCCACCGCCCCACTACCTCTACATTTATTAGATCACTAAGCCCTTCCCTTTTCCACCAACCAATCACTACCTTCCTGTGCTCTGACTCATTCTCCTCCTCTTTTCTAGCTTGTCTACACTGATTAGGCTACCCCCACCCACTCACCTCCCTCACTTTCTTTGTTAGTCTATTCTGACTAGCTAATCTCCACCCACCTGCTAACCTCCTTCCTACCCTTCCCACACCCTGGTTTCTCTTACGAAACCCCTAGCTACTTCACTTACTAACCTCTTCAAACCATGGACAAAAAGTTTCTCTCTACCCTTCCCTCCATGCTATTACTCCTTACTGTTTCCTATCTCTTAACCAGATATGAAACCCTAACCCTAACAGGTGTCCATCTTTCTAAAGATCACACCTCCATTCATTCTCATAACCACTCCAAACCCATCCCTCCATCTCACTACCATGCTAAAAACCTGATTCCTAAAATAAATCACCCTACCCTTAGCCACCCAAAGGTGCCCTCAACAAAAGATACCCTAAAATTATTAGTCAAACTCCAAAAAATACTTGACTACTTAAAAAAATCTATCACAAGATGTGGTGATATCCACCCTAACCCAGGTCCCAACTCTGACTTAGACCCCAAAACACTGAAAGATACCAGAAACCTAGTGGGCTCCCTCCTCATCCTCCATCTCAACCTTAGAAGTATTAATAATAAGATTCACAGCTTACATGCCTTGCTTGCAACTCACTCCCCTGATATCATGTGTCTATCAGAAACATGGCTTAAACCATGCACTAAGGATGAAGAAATTATCCCACCTGGATATAGCATCCTTAGGAGTGATCGAATAACCAGAAAGGTGGGGAATAGCTGTTATGTTCAAGAACTCCTGAACATCACCATGAACCCACTCCAACCCCAAAGCACACAACCTAGAACTAATCACTCTAAAGATTCACCGTGATAATAAGAAAATTATTAATCTCATAGTGACTTATCTACCACCAGGCAAAAATATTGAAAACCTAGAACTAATCCTCAGTTGGCTTGCCACCAACTATCCCCAAGAAACGATAATACTAGGGGATGTTAATATAAACTGGGCCCTATATTCCGGACTCCCAAATCCTCTCCCCATTAACTTACATGGCTTCTCGCAGAATATTCTAACACCCACTAGAATGGGTAGTGCCCAACAAAAAGAGAGCATCCT
The DNA here is from genome assembly GCF_019279795.1 of Protopterus annectens. Lineage (NCBI taxonomy): Eukaryota > Metazoa > Chordata > Ceratodontiformes > Protopteridae > Protopterus > Protopterus annectens. Next base: position 918,649,338 of record NC_056731.1, read on the forward strand.
TGACTGGATACTCACAAACAAGGCCCCAATGAATTATACTACAGGGACCCTTCCCAACGACCTTAGTGACCACCTGATTACTTTTATTATTAAGCACAAGTGTCCTACCTCAAGTCAACCACAATCCAGACTAGTCAGGAACAGTAAGAATTTCGTCCCGGACCAATTCATTGCAGATCTTAAGGCATGTAATTGGTCCATCCTAAAAACATTACCCTTAGATGACAGTGTGTTATATTTCAATAACACTTTCCTAAGAATACTTGACTCGTGCGCTCCTAAGCGTCTCACTAAAACTAAGGTTCGCATTGCACCTTGGCTAACAAAGGACACTAAAGCCAAAATTAAACATCGAGACAAGGCCTGGCATAAATGGAGAGCCTCTAAAACCCCACTAGATCGCATCAAGTTTCTCCAACTTAGAAATTCAACCAAATCAGCCGTATTGTCTGACAAAAAACAGTATTACTGCCACCTCCAAAATAAACACCAGAATAATCCCAAGAAATTCTGGGCGGTTTTAATCACCTCCTTCATCCAGGCAAACCCACCACCCTACCCTGAAAAACTAATTGGTAAAGATCCTAGAGAAATAGCCAACACCTTTAATTCATTTTTCACAGAAACCATTCAGTCCCTGGCCAACCAACTTACCACTTCCCCCTTGGATACACCCTCAACCAAAGTCCAATCTCAACCTGCCTTCAACCTGCAACCCGTACCTACCTCCTATATTAGAACCCTCCTAAATAAACTCAAACCAACCACCTTAGCGGCTGACTTACTCCCAGCCAACTACCTACAAATTGCATCTGAGGCCATAGCCTACCCTGTTTCTATCTTGGTTAACGGACCATATCAGAAGCTTCTATTCCTCTATCTGGAAAATCTCCCACATAATCCCTCTCCATAAAGGTGGATCTTCCACAGACACATCAAACTACAGACCCATAGCTATACTATCTCCACTAGCAAAATCATGGAACGCTGCATTCACAAGCAGCTCATTACCCATCTTATTCGAAACAATCTCCTGTCTCACACCCAGCACGGCTTTCGCCCCCATCACAGCACAACTACTGCTCTCCTTTCCTTTATTGACTCCGTAAACCACAATCGTAACAATAGATTAATAACCTCGGCGCTCTTTCTTGATCTTTCCAAAGCCTTCGACATGGTTAATCACCAACAGCTGATCCACACACTGGAGGCATACTACCTTAGCAAGAATACCATAGACTGGTTTAATGACTACCTTTCTCATAGAAATCAGGCTGTGCTATGGGAAAATAGCTTATCCGATCTACTCCCCACAAATATCGGTGTTCCCCAAGGATCTATCCTTGGTCCTCTACTTTTCTCTTTATTTATTAACGATCTGCACACTATTATTCCCAGAGCCTCCTGCATACAATATGCAGACGACTCCACCCTGATCTGCTCCGACAACTCCCTCGACAAACTCCAAGTTGCCACCCAAAACTGTTTTTCCCTAGTTGAAAATGGTTCTTGGAACTAAAACTCTTACTTAACCCATCCAAAACCAAATTACTTCTGTTTTTCCCCACTACTCCCACCCCTCAAGGAAATCATTCTCCTTCCTCCAATCACCCCAACTTTCACGTAATATCCAATAATGGGACCAAAATTGACCCTGTCTCTCACACCAAACTGCTTGGTGTGACCTTAGACCTAGCTTAAATTTGACACTCACATTAATCTGACCATTAAGTCGGTAAACAAGAAACTTGGGTCCATGTATAGAATTAAGAACTTCCTAACCCCACATACTAAATTAACCATTGCTAGGACTCACCTCCTTTCCACACTCCTCTATGCCTCACCGATATTCTCCTTCCTTAATAAAACAGAACTAAACAAACTATCTACAACCTATAACCATATAGCTAGATTTATAACAGGAATGCCCTATCGTACACACCACTGTAACAATCTTAGAAAACTACACTGGTTAGAACTACCTAACACTCTCAAACTTAATCAACTTACTGAGGCTTTCAAAACTATACACCATCCTGACAAAACCCCCATAATGACCAAAATATTCATTCCATACTCTAACCTTAATTCCCTTAGATCCTCCAAATACCTTCAAATCCAAACCATTAAAGCTAATAATTCAGGAGGTGAAGCACTCTATCACGAACTCCATTGGAAAATCCTGGAATGCCCTCCCAAACAACCTAAGACACGAAACTTCACTCAACCAATTCAAAAAACAACTCAAAGATCTACTAAAATCTAATTGGTTATGCCCATGTTCTAATCCTGATTAGCAGCAAACAGCCAGCTACTATCTACCCAATCCATAATTCAAGGGACTTCATTTGTAGTTAGAGTACTCCAACTACCTAAGAATGTTTCAACTATTTAAACTATCTGTATAACCCTTTTATTGTTCATGTAACCTTGAAAGTATTACCTTGTATTCTTATCTCCTGTGTGTTGTTTTTTGTCATAACTACCCTCTATGGAGCTTTTCTCCCCGGGCCTCCACTGAAAATGGACATGTATCCAGTTGGACTAGCCCGGTCAAAAAATGTAAAATAAAATAAATAAATATAAATAAATAAACAGCTGCAGCAGGGACATAATGGTGAAGGCCCTCACAGCCCACCGCAATTGCCAAGGCCATCACAGGCACAGAGGGATTCAAACCACAAACACCCTGTGCCAGCCCCAGTAGGCAGATGGAGGTGTGCCCAATATGCCCACGCCTTGGCAAAGAGGGAACATATAGCACATACACTGACAGTGTAGGCCCCTATGGACTGACACACTTCTCCACCTGCACACACAGTAAAATGGATAGCACACACACATGACCACCTGTAAATTGTAATGTATAGGTGGCCTACTGTGTGAATCCTACATAGGCAGCCCTCAACTACTGCACACACAACAGCTATTGGAACAAGGAAAGTCAACTCCTGAACAGTAAATGAAGCTAACAGCATATGTTGATACAGTATGTATAGGTTCCTAGGTACATCGGTAGGTACATGCCCGATTGTCAGAGGCCATTCATCAGCCTAGGCAAAATGTGTCTGCTGTCATCACCCAATCAATTAACTAACTGTCCCTCTGTGGAGCAGAGCCAGTTGCGGGATCCATGTGTGTAACCATTGTTCCCCACCTACTCTGCATGGATTCCATGGTGGTAAAGCCACTGACTGTGTCATGCATGTTCCCGGTTCCACGTACTGCAAGGTCCGTTACGTAATACCGATGGCATGAATAGTAGATGTTGGATGCAGGTCCTTAGAGTATGTTTAAGCACATGTTAGCGGGTTTATGCAGCTGCAAGTGACGGTAAGCGTCGTTTAAACATGACTACATGGATATGCGCAAAACAGGTCTAAGCTTTGCTGAATTTCACGCAGATCACGGTCAAAGATGTCCAGAACAGGCGAAACTAGCATTATTCACCCTTGTACTAATAGTGCCTGCTCTGAGAGGTAAAACGACTACTGCCAGGAGTAGAACACGCAACCATGTACACAATCACCTACCACTAAGCTACCCGAGATGTACCAACGGCAGGTGTGTATTGTGACAGGTTAAAACACAAAAGGGCAGAGTTCAGGAAACAGTATACACTGCCATGTACCCAATGAAAGGTGTGTTCACTCTCTCTCTCTGTCTATATATATATATATATATATATATATATATATATATATATATATATACACATAATAGGGATAGAAAGGGTGATAGAGAGATGTATGTCGATATATACGGATATACATATATCTGCAAATATATAGACAGGGTAACGACATGTATACAACCATGGAGATACAAATAAATAGGATACTGCCAACTACCGAATGCTTTACATACCGACACACGTAATCACCAGGCTTAAAGACTGAAAGACCATAGTACCGGAACACTAGAATCGCAAGTAATATTATCACGATGTTAAGGGACATTTAGTTATTGCTGCTGGTGCTGCGGTCCAGGTAGGTACTGTGTTTAAGTGTGTTTCTGATTGCTGTAGTGTGTGTAAGTGTGTGTTGAGAGTGCGGTGTGTGTTTCCATGGGACTGTAATGTGTGTGTGTGTGTGTGTGTGTGTGTGTGTGTGTGTGTGTGTGTGTATGTGTTTGCATCGTGTGTCTGTTCGTGCTAACTCGGAGGTAGATTATTACAGTAGGTGTGGTCATAGCCGGCCTTAAGCATACAGTTACCATCTGTCCCACTTTGAGAGGGACAGTCCCTCTTTAGGCAGTTGTGTCCTGACAAAAAATATTAAAAAGGGCAAATGTCCTGAGATTGTAGGACATAATTATGTCCCATATATTATGTAATAGTTGCATTAAATAGTTATTCCTGTATCTAAAATACGTAAATGTTACAAGAAACATAATAAGCAACTAAAGTGCTACAAGAATAAGGTTTTATTTAGGACAAAAGTAAGTTCTATCCTTTGTACTGACAGTGGGTATGTGTCGGCCTCTAAACCCCAATGTGTGTCCTGCAAATGTCCAACTATGGCCATTTGAAAAGCTGGCAACCCAAGCCAAAGTGGTTCAGTCACCAACACAACTGCAATGAGTGCAAATATCTGTGACAGAAATACACGAGACAGATTTCATGTAGCAACATTTCATTACATATCAATGTATTTCCAGAGGGATTGAAGGATCAACATCACCTGCATGCTATATAGGAATCAATTAACAATGGCTTAATGAATAAGCCTGTAATAACCATAGTATTCGTCTACTAAATTATAGGTCTTCAATTAGGGAAGGAATTCCACACATATGGAATATGTATAAATGCAGTCCCCACAAACCTTTATCTGCTATGTACACCCACCTACATCTCCCCCACACCCAAAACAATTGCAATACAGACTGTAATAACAACACAAACATCCACTCACTCAATGACATCTGCAGAAGTGTTAACATACCTTGTGAGAGACACACTTGTAATGGCACCATGTGAAATTGTTGCTGTTGTACAATGGAACAGATGCCGATGGTACAGGTTTTGTTTGCAATAGTCTCGTATCAGACGGTTGAGATAGCTACACTCACATGTAGAACTACATACTCTAGCCATTACACACAATCCACGGGGGACATGAATTCAAAATATCTGTGTCTCTCCATATAGCAGCTGCAATTCATCACAATAAAACACATCCAGACCGTCTTCCTCGAAGGTAGGGCAAAAGGACAACGCCCAAGTGGAGTATTCAATTATACCCCACTATTGCCGTGTAATTGGCCAATGGAGTAGCTGCACAGCTGATGTGCATGTAATAATTTATTCCGGAACACCAATTGGTGGCAGGATACCACATGTTACAGGTATCTACGTATAAAATGATGGCTTGCCATACATTCAAACCATATGCTCATACCATAGAACCATTTAAACAGGAAAGGAGTAACACAGATATTATCGTAAACTCGGACCACTAAGAAGGTATGTAGAACACTCAGTATGTTAGTGTATGTAGTGCCTGTTCTGTATTAATGAAAGTGTACGCAATGCATACAGTGGGAAAAGGTATTATGTAGTGATGTCTTGTTGAGCATAGTAACGCTTGTAGAGATTGTGTGTACTGCTGTGGGCCACAAGGTAAACACCTCATACACCACAAGGGATGCTACATAAGGGTTTTAAATATAACAATTCCACTCCAGCCACTGTCGGTGGTAGGGTTTGTCCAACAAGTACATGCCATAACAGGGGATAGTATATGTTGATATACTGTGACAGTAGGCATATGTATGGGTGTATAACGAGAATAACATGCCTAAGGTGGTCCTGCTGTGCAATTATGCTTTGCATTATGGGATATTGTTTCAAAAATGTGAAATGTACAGTATTGCAGGTAGATATGTCAAATATTTTACATAGCATTACTTTTATATTATGCAAACATAAGGTATGTCTATTGGCATGTACAATACACAATAACAGGATACATATGGCTTGTAGTCACCAGACAGTGTAACAGCATGATAGCTAATTGAAATGGAAGAGCTACTCAATTATCCATGCACAAAGGACATGTAATAGCTTCATAGGTTCATAGTTAGGTACTATGCTGTCTGGCCAAGTCCATTTGTAAGCCCAACTACAGTGTTTTCACTGGCAGCACCTCCCTAGGTTAGTGTCCTGTGCCTGCAAACAGTAGACCCATTTGTTTCCTGCACCTGTGTACAGTACAGCCACTGCAGTGATCCTTGGCGTACATGTCTGTTCCCCATCCAACCATCGAGGTATCTCATGAAGAGTGCTAGTGAGGGTCCCTGCCTGATGTACATAGGAATCATGTTCCAAAGCATGGTGAGTGTCCGGTTCAGGAATGTATCCCTCCAGCACATCCTACTCATAGCTGCATTTGGGTACATATCCCAGAGCATGTTGCTGTCAGTGGCTTTTGCTTATGTTGCTTATGTGGAGCATATCCATCAATATTGTTGTGGACATGGGCCTTTTATGTTCAGCAGAGGTCACCTCTGAGTATGCAGTATGCAAATGAGTACAGTTGGGTTTTCTGTAGTTGTGCTGCATACGTCATCCTTCGGAGGTGAGTAATCCTGTTGGTGTGTTAATGTTGTGGTATTTAAAGCCGTTGCTGTTCCATAAGGTACACCCCAAATGGGGTATTGTACCCTTGAACGTGTTTCATAAGTCAGGAGTATAGAAGTACAATGGCTGCCTTTGTTCCGGCTACAAACCCATTACAGATTAGGGTGCCCACATAGAAGAATATCCACGCTACCTTGGCAATATGGTTATCAAAGGAGTGGGTGCTATCTATGTGTGTACTAAGATCCCTTATAACATCTTATGTATGTAGGGGACTACCACCTATGTGATAGTCAGTGGGTGATTGGTGTAATCCAAAGGGGATGTCTATGCACCTTGTGGCATGCAGCTTGAGGCCATGTTATCAACACCAGGTATCCGTCACAGTGACACCCTTATGGAGGGTGTCTGTATCAGCTGGTGAATCAATCATGGCTCCTAGTTTGCAGTCATCTGGAAACCTATTCAGGGAAAGTCCTTCTGTGCTAGCCTGTACCTCAGGGAAGCATATACCGAACATGAGGGGCCCTATGACCGAGGACTGAGGTATGCCAATTGTAACTGATGTACAGTAGAAACTACAGTATGCTACCCTCACTGTGTGCGTCCTGTCCATGAGCCACTTTGCATAACATCTTGAGATGTAGGGGTCGATGTGCAGGTGGATGTGTATATTGACAATACCAGAATGGGGAACAGTGTTGAAAGCCAATGAGAGGACAAGGTAAGCTGTGTGGACCTCCTTACCTTGATCTACTACCTTGGTAACTGTCTCAAAGGACTCCACTAGGTGTAGGAGCCATGGTCTGGCCCTAACAAATCCAACCTGGATGGTATCAAAGGTTTGGAGGCCACCAATGTCTGTGTGAATGACTTCCATGATGATGTGCTCCATAGCCTTGCAGAACAGTCTAGTCAGGTGTATAGGGCAATAGTTCCTCTGATCCATTGTGGTGCCACCTTTGTGGAGTGTGATAACTGTTGCTGTGTGCCATTCAGGGTCCACAATGCCTGATACAAGGCTATTAGTGAATTTGGTGCCCAAGTGGGGAGCCATGTCTTTCTGAGGTTTGTGTAAATCACAGCCTGGGATGTTGGATGGTCACATGGAGTCTGTGTTCCAGGCTTTAGAGAGTGCAGGTTTGAACTGCGTAGTTGTGACCGCAGGGACTCTGCATTGTTCCGGTATAGATTTGGGCCCTTTAGGTTGTGAGAGGGGTGTAAAGTTAGCATTGAACCTATCTTCCAGGATGTTGCCAATATCAGTTGGTTCTGTAATGTTCCTGCCTAACCGTTGTATGTCAGAGCAGATGTGGGTATTGCCATCAAGAGTAGTGACATACCTCCATAACCCTTTGTGGTAGTCCTTGGAATGTGTCGCAGTAATGTTTACGTAGCTAGCTTCGGAGGATGTGATAAGGGATCTCAGATTCCTACTGAGGCTGACCAGGGAGCTACCCCACCCATGGGATTGTACCCTACTTTGCAACAGTCTCCTCCTTCTGTTGTACATTATGTCCATGGCAGTGGACCCCCAGAGTGGTGTCCGTTATCTGGTGGGTACCATCATGGCTCTGTTTGGGATAGCATGATCCATGCAGTCGTGTAAGTGCTAATGAAGTGCAGTTGTGTGTGTTTCAGCATTTGTAACTATATTGTCCATCTGCACGGGTGTCATAACGTTTACTACTGCTGTCATAAGAAGCCTGAAGTTGGCTTTGTAGAAATATTATACTGTGTTTTCCATGAAGGGTGTGGTGCCAGGATGTGGATAACAAGGGTGATTAGCATACTTTTGGAACTGACCAACGAGGGGATAACCCCAGGTGTGGAACACCAGTCACACATGTTGGTAATGTCCAGGTCTAGGATATTTTTGGCCTTGGTGGTGATGTGTATAGGTTGATCTAGCTGATTGGAGGTTATGAATCCCAGAAAGTGTTGACCTAATGTGTCGGTACATGAGTAGGCATCACAGTTAAGTGTGGGGTAGTGTCAGTCTCACATCAGTAGTTCCTGTTTGAACCCTACTTTCCAATACACCAAGAAATGAGGGCCTTTAACCATGGGGTATGGCGTGGAATCCATAGCAAGCTACAATTTGTATAGCAGTTCTGGCCACAGTTAGTTGCACTTGGATTACCTCTGATGCATTGTGCTAAGCAACCAGCCTGGAGGAGTGTACATCCTTGTGAAATATGGACACACCTCCACCGTGGGTGTTCCGTTCCTGGTTACATGACTGAAAGATGTGGTCTGCATAATAGCCTGTCAGTGCAGGGGTGCTCTCCGGAACCTAGAAGCAGGTCCCAGTCACTGCAGAGATATCGAAGTGGTCCATTATAAGGAGTGCCTCGGCTGAGTGCATTTGAGTTGAAGATGACAAGCATTGAGTAACATTACCCTCAGGTTTTGCTTGCCTGTTCCTGTTCTGGTGGTGAATATGTTATTTGAAATGTGTCTGAAACAGGCAGTATAGGAGCAGCAAGAGCCTTAGATGTTATCCATAATCCCAGGGCTGACATGTGCAGGTCATCTGTGCCAAAGCATTGTGTTTTGTCGACCATGTCATTCAAAGCAGACAGATACTGGATACCCTTGGAATGACACCAGAAGCATAGGCAACTGTTGAAGTGAATAATTCAGTCGTTGTACTGTGGTATCAGTCTGGACTAATGCAGAATGCTTCTCAGGGCTTGGGCGATACCTGCCTGGGCTACAAGATCAGAGAGCTATTGCATGTCCCTGTACATGTAGTCCAGGAAGTTACACCTCAGGGCATTCACACTAACATGGAGAATGACAGTCATATTGTCCCTTTTGAGGAGTGACCTGAGTGCATAGGTTATGTTGTGGATCCTGTTACCCGACAGCCAGATGAAAGTGACTATCGCCTTGTATAGCCTACTGAGTGGGACATCAGTGTGACCGCCTACAGAGTCACCTATGACTAGTGTGTTGGGTATAACACCCTATTGGCTGTAGTTGATGGGCACACATGAGTCTGTGGGCTATAAGTAATTGGTGTTGTGTTTGGTGATGGGGGCTGCCTCTGTTGCCTACACAGAGTAGTATGGATTGGCTCCGCAAATGTTGTAGTCTTACTATGTGTGGCCTGTGGTGGTGGTGGAGATCTAGTGAGACTATGTGATGAGTGGAGTGTGGTGCAAACGTTTAACATCCCCACATGATTGTCAGGTTCAGTCTGGGTTGGAGAGAGCATTACCTCCAGCATGGCTACATATGTGCATCTCCCACAGGCTGTAGTGTTGTATGTTAGGAGGTGAGCATTGACTGTGTACATGAGACAATTGTTATATTGCCTCATGTTGCCCATATTCATCATATAGACAGGCAATAACACTGGTAATTGACACTTGGACATGCCTGTATATTCAACCATTTCTCACAAGATATGTGAGGTAAGTGTGTACAACAGCTGTTGTACTGTAAGCAAGCTGGAAATGTAAGGACAAACTGTTTACCTGTAGGAAATGAGTAGGATTAAGTGCTATAGTAATTAGTAGCTCATGAAGTGCTTACATGTTCTGAACAAGTGCAGAGCATGAATAAGCAATACAGATAGGGTGTTGGATAACATAAACTCACTGCCCCCCAACAGGTACACAATCACATATCCATGAATACTACAGATCCCCTGTAACCATAACTATGATGGTACAAGGTGCACTCAGGCTGCATGTGACCTGTTCAAATCACTGGTCGTATAATACACATATGTCAAAACAGTTTGCTCTACACATACACTTCCATGTAAAACATAGGTTCATGTCAGTCTGTGAAAACACTGAATGGAGCACACCAACAGTTATCACAACCCACAAAGTGGAGACGCCACTCATAATGGGAGGCACTGCACTATTACCCTGCTGAGTATGGTCTGAAAGTCTATGAACCTTAATCAGCATAGATGTTGTTAGCAGTACAGATGTAGATGACAGTACAGATGAATTCACACTGCATAGCATACCTGTGACAGGTCATAGGACATCATCACCCATACTGTGTTTCACCTACACTCAGTATACTAGATGTACCTTCGTATGTCACAGGAGTGTTCTACCAGTGGCCTGTTGACAGAAGCAACACTACAAAAGGTGTCTGAGTGACATGTGCATATCACACCAGTGGCAGCTACAGTAAAACAGGGTTAACGTTTTGTAATCACCCCTCATTGTAGCCCATACCACACAGACAAATGGGAGGCATCTGCATATGTAAGTATGTGAATGGCCATGACCTAGGAGATATAGCTGACTCAGTGTTGTGGACAACATACCGAATGGGCTTTGTGGGTGAGGTGCGTGACATATGTACACAATCTGACAGCTGCTTATTGCATTGTCACCACTATGTTAATAACCCTGTACCCATTAACTACCACCTAGGCAGCAGTCAACATTATGGACACTGTGTGTAAGGGATGGTGCTGTGCAGTTTACCTCCCTGAGCTAGTGACATCACCAGGCCTATTAGGTAGTTGTAAGAGGCAACCCAAGTCATGACAGGGTGCCATCCATGAGCATGGAGATCATTGGACAGCCATACTCAGCACTCAAGTGACCAATATTGGATCACATATCACCTTTAAGGGGTATTGGCCATGCTTGGATGGGCGACACCAGCCTTCACAATCCTCATCTCCACTATGCAGCATGCTGCCTACCCTGCATAAAGACATGTGCAACACTGTGATGTTGGACATGCTACACATACATATCCTGATCTGAAAGACCTACGTCATGGACAGCCACCTTCCTAGTACAAGGATCACCACATGCTGGACAGATACCTGTGCCATACATGTTACATACTCCTGCCATACCATGCAACCCTGTCCAGCAAAGCTGCGCATGTCATCTCTGTCATCCATGGTGTGATGACCGCATGGTAGATGCATCATTAACTGTCTGGATCAGTAATGTGGCACTGATTCACCTGTCAGTGGGAACATGGCTGGTGGATACAGCTAGAAAACCTTACATCCTATGCCCATACATGGCCCAGGGCATACACACTACTACATGATCTTGGCCGTACATGCTATAGTTGATAACCATACCTGCGAATACCATCCGGCTAGCCATTGTCACATGTGTATCACATGTGCAACACAGGCGATACGTGGCAGGATGTTGAACTGCTGTACAGTGCCGTGTAGATGTATATGGCAAAACACATGCATGTAAAGGTTTCCGTGCGCATGTCTGCATTGTCACTGCTCATGTCCGTTAAGGCAGTGTATGTGATGATATGTGACATATACACAGCATCAACATCAACAGAATTAATGTGCACACATTCAGGCATGTGCTGATAGGTAAGAACACCAGTACAGGCAAACAGACATGCCCACATCAAGACAGCATTCACATGGAGTATGAGCAATGTAATGAGGTGACACACATATATGGTGATATTATCCAATCCCCATCAGATGTTACATGTGTGTGACACAAACATGTCAGTCATGTCAGTGTCATGACGATTTGCAAAGACAACTGTTCATATGTACTAAATATAATACACACGTATGTGCAGCTGTATCTCTGTGCATCTCTGAGATGCTGTGACCTGTCTCCATCATTATGTCTTCCAGATAATGCCTCAATCACTACTGCCAGCATATAGCCGCTTGGAGGATGATGCCCTCATACCATACCTCCAGGATAACTATGAGGTATTGTTCAGCCATGTGCCACAGCATGCTCAGCAGCATGATGACCTGTAGCAGGAACTTCGCAGAAGGGTTAATGATGTGGGTGGCCATAACTGCACCTACCAGCAGGTGCGCAGACACTGCATGGACCTGATCCAACATGCGAAACAGCATGCCAGTGCAATCAACAGGGAACAAGGTAGAACAGGTGGTGGGCCACCAACCCAGTCCCCACTCACACCTACCGAGGAGCTACTGGCCAGCCTGGTCACCCCATCAGAACAGCATCCACAAACTCTAGCTGCCATTGTGGAGGTGGGTGTCTCCCAACCACTGAGCCTGGAGTTGCCTGGTAAGTCACTACTGCACATATAACTATTATATCCCATTTAGTCACGTGTCACTGTACAATATGTAATGTAACATCATATGCAAGGTATGTTTACACACATGCCGCATACTATAGTGTGCTACCCTGTGTATGCACACAAGTGCATACTCCATAGTATATGCTATTGTACTGGCGAATGTGTTAACATGCACAGTGTACCCTGTAGCTGTCATACAGTCATGGATAACAATCAAACTGCTGTGTCACCCCTATACAGGTACCTCTGGCGTGCCGCAGATACAGCAGGCTGTTGCAGGTGAGACAGTTATCAGTATCAGGCATGTGAATGCACAGATCTATTCACCATGTGGCCAGTTAACACATGTACACATAATGTATGGTCCAGTTACAATATACAGGTCGCATCTTTCATCAATCACGTTGGCTACCTATGTGCAATATATACAAACCAAATGAAACACCAACATGAAACCACAGTAACTGTCATTGCTAGATGTGTGGACAGCTGTGCATACAATGGTGGAGGTGTTGTTCAATGTAGGAATATGTACTGTATATCAGAACAACACATGTGGGGTACGCAAGCAGCACTACACAGTGAGCTGGGATATGGGCAGCCCACATGATTCACCATTGTGTAATATGCCCCTGCAATGAGTGCAGACATTGTGATGTGCCATCTGACATGTCCCAGACATGTAGTGGTCCGGCTGCAACATTGTCTCACTATCCCATAAAACATACCCCACATACCAAACATACAACCCTTTGTCTGCATAACCCTGTGGACAGTGGAGTATCTGACATCTATGGGTGTATGTCATATGGGACAACACAGACATGTGAGATAGATGGCCATCACAAACATTTGGCCAACACATGTTCACACATGGCCATGGAGGATGGCCAGAGACATGTAGTAACACACAGTAGATGTGATGTGTATGTGTGTACACCCTGTTGCACATTGTCTACACATGGTTCAACTATAGCCTTTGTTGAATGGTTATATAGTAGATGTGGAACACTGGACATCCTAACAGCCTGTGCACAACTTGTGGAGGTGTCACTTAATTTGACCACATAAGATGTGTTGAACATCATGACTGTGTCACAGCATGACAGTAGTCACCTGTACAGCTTCCACATACATACACAGACACCACATCAGGCCAGAGATACCGTACATTTCCCTTGCTGCTGTTGGACATCACTGTCAGCTGTGCACCTTGTGTGTGTGGTACATAAATGTCATGTGGGACATGGTGTATTGACAAGTCTGCCATGTGTGGACACGGTTGCCAGGCAGCTAAGAAATGTTAGCAGTTGTGCAGGGGTGCTATCCGTATGTCTTCCGGTGACCTGTCACACATGACACAGCATGGTTTAGTGTGTATACACCTCAGTGACGTGGGTCACAATCCACAGTATTTATGTATTGTGTATGCACGCAGTCATGGCTATGCACTGTGTGTGTATTCCACACTGTATAGCAATAGAGACGCCTCATGATTCCATGCAATGGCACCGTGTCTGTACTTCACACTGTATAGCAATATAGATGCCTCATACTACCCTTCAATGGTCATACACATCTGCTAAAAGTGTATTCTATCTGTAGGGCATACAGACAACACTGCAATGTGACACCATTACACCACTGTACATGTGTCAAGACACCATTGTGTCAAACATGTATGCATGTCAATGCACACATCAGCAGATTACATGTCATACTGCATGTTAATGGCAAGGACATATGCCTCACATCAGCCATGTGTACTGTTAACCTGTGCTGGTCCACATGGTGTATCACAGGAATGCATGCTTACTACCATGATTGTGTGAAATGGATGGCTTCTGCTATGACACATGCTTGCTGTTGTGTGCAACCCAGGGATGTATGCTAACTAACACTATTAATGTCTGAGCTGCATGCCATCTGCTGTATCACATGCATGTTGCATGCCTTCTGTCATATCACATGCATGGTCTGGTGTGTCTGTGTGTGTCTGTGTGTGTCTGTGTGTGTGTGTCTGTGTGTGTGTGTGTCTGTGTGTGTCTCTGTGTGTGTCTGTGTGTGTGTGTGTGTGTGTGTGTGTGTGTGTGTGTGTGTGTGTGTGTGTGTGTGTGTGTATATGTGTGTGTGTCTCAATTGTAATGTAGAGTCTTTGTTTGCCTTCACAGGTGATGTAGGTGCGTTACCCTCCTGCGGTCCATCTGATGTTAGTGTCCCCACAGACTCTAACAGTGATGAATATATGCTTGAGGTACAGGCAGGGTTGTCAGGGGCTGAATCTGTGCCATTGGTTGCCATCCCACCTATATCCCCCTCTTCCCCACACACTGTTCTCATGCCAACACATACCCCATCACCAGTGGCCATAGAGGAAGGACAGTTAGCGTGTGTTAGCTTGGAACAGGAATGTGTGGTGGCTACGGATGGTGTGTCTTCACACCATGGTGTCAGTGAAATGACTGCAGATGTGCCACACAGGCATGTGGCCAGTGCTGCTTGTAGGAGGACCTCTGGCCGACATGCACCTGCACGACAGAGCACAGCAGCTGGTGTCACCAGACACATGTTTCAGACTGTAATGGTGGCACAGGCACGGGCTGAATGGCAGAACAGAAAAGGGCAGAGGCTTCAGAGGGCTGCCATCCGTTCTTTAAATGACAACATCCAGGCATTGGCAAATGCTCAACAGCAGATTGCTGACGTTTTGGACAGGCGATTGGGTGACATGGTTGGAATCCTTGACCATGGCATGGCAATCTGTGAGTGTGAGCTGTCTGTGCTGGAACATCTGGTAGGAGTGAGGCGTAGGCCACGTGGACGTAGGCCAGCTACACCACCTGGTGCAGGTCTACGTAAATGAGCTACCTCACATGCTCGCTCCCATAGTGCCGGTAGCAGCAGCAGTGCAGCTGGTGCTGCGATGTCCACACCAGGACACAGCAGGCTACGTGGACGTGGCCCTGGATGGTCCCAGTTGGGACACAGTTCCAGTGAACATGTGTCATCGGACAGTACCCAATATGTACCTCTGTCTGGTAGTGCCCATGCAACCCCTGGCAGGCACAGGTCACGTGGCCGTGGCCAGACACAGTGAGCTGTAGATCCTGGTCTGTACAATCTGGAGCTGTCAATAATACCCCTGTGTAGGCCGGACACATGGCAGAACTGTGTGCACACATACACGCACACACCAGAAACATCTGTAGGGCACCACAACACTCACATGCATAACAACCACACATGTCCAATTAGATCACAGGCCCTAACCCAAACACATGATGTCATCCACTGGTGCAGCCTAGGCCCCTGGCAAACATTATCACCCTGTGCATATGATGATGCCTGTGCCACATCCCTGTCATCCACACCATCAGTGCAGGGACATGCTCATATGGTCTGATGCACAGGGTGAACAGAATAGTGAGATAAGTGTATATTACAGTTGTTGTGTACTGTTGACATGCAGCAGACATACCATGTAGTACAGGTTTAGAATGCATTGTTTTATGTTCACAGTATGTGTCTTGGTAACAACAGTAACAGCATGTTGGTAATGATGCCCTGCGTCCCTCCTTAAGGTCTAATTGCACGTGCCATTATGTAACAGTGTTTGCAGTTAGAATGCATTGTTTTATTTTCACAGTATGTGTCTTGGTAACAACAGTAGCAGCATGTTGGTAATGATGCCCTGCTTCCCTCCTTAAGGTCTAATTGCATGTGCCATTAAGTACCAGTGTTTGCAGTTTCCCATGTGTAAATGTGGAGTACTCACAGGCATGTATGGCAATATCAGCATGCTATACGTAGCCTCAACCTCACTGTTATAAAGGCTGACATTCCAAAGATCTCTACACATCTACTGATCCAGGAGCATGTGAGCTGTGTACTAGGCTACAGTGGCTAGAGACGTGACATCCATACCGGGTGACATCACAGGTACAGTTACATGGTGCGGGGGGTTTACACAGCGGTCTAGCTGATGTCAAGGGTAGAGGCCAGTTGATAGCATGAGGCCTTACTGTGTAGCAGTAATACACTTTCACATTACAGGATGAGAACACACACAGACATACACAGATACACACAGTAACACGCCCACACTCATGGGGTCAAGACACTATAACACACACTTGATAGTGTTGAGGTGAGGACCCCTGCCTATGTGGTAATCACCTTTACAGTACTGTGCACCCACATAACGTGACACAGAGAATGAAAATGTACAGGTAGTCAGTAATGCCTAAGACTGACGGCATCAACAGGGTAGTAGATTGCATCACCTTGAGAGGTTAGGGACCCTATCTGTTCTCAATGGTAGCATACATCCTCACTCCATGCACCAGACAGCCATACATACATACACATACACACTAGAGTCCACAAATGTCATGCACATACAGATAGCTAACATGTGTGTGTGTGATACATACGCCACCCCTGCCTATGTCTTGCTTTCTACACTGCAGTATGTACAGATCTCTACAACAGTGTACAGGGGTGTGTAACAATTGGGATGTCTTCCCCACCATACGTGGCATATATGGTCACACAAGCAAACACACATGGCAGTACTGTGAATCAAACACCTGCTATCTTATGATACATCTGACAGACATGCAGCAGTATTGCCCACATTACAATGTGTACCGATGCTACCTTCGGCAATTGTGCTGCTATATGCACACGGGAGGACTTAAGTTTTACAGGTGTCAAGTGATTTACAGTGAGTGACACCCTGACCGCTGTGTAGATTGTATGTCTTCACCTTCAATTAACAGAAAAATAGCTTACTGTTTGCACATGTTATGGTAGGACAGCTTGTGACACACCTGTGAGCTGTCTTCAGCAAACATCCATCTGCAAAGGTGGCCCACCACTTTATGTACACACATCCATCCATACCTGATGTACATCTTACCGTACTGTCAGTATTTCACCATATACAGGTGTTAATGATGGGACTACATTGCAACTGCATGTTGTAGTAAGACACAGATGAACTGCAAACATCAGTTACTGCACATGCATGGTAGCTGAATGCACATCACTATATGTACATATGTGTAGGTCCTACATTCCTGTCATGTAGCCATGTTTGTATCCATTGCAATTGGTGGACATGTGTGATGACATACATGACACATGGACTGTTGTATGATATCATAGTTGTCATGGGTAACCAGTACAGAGGGATTGTTAACTCAGTCAACATTGCTACCTTATGTACTGTTAGCATTCAACAGCCATGGACCTACCTTCCATGTGCATGCATGTAATTGCTGTAGCCACGTGTCTGCACAAAGGACAGCAAAAGCTATGCTATGTACATATGTGTTGTGTGTGTGTGGGGCATGTACATATCCATGGCAGTTACATGTATGTCATATCCAAACATGAGTGTGTTGTCTAGTGTACAGCAACAGTTATCTGTTACAGCTGTATAAGACCCAAGGCCCCTGTTATGTGTACAAATGACCTGGTTATGAATAGCGGTATCACTGCATTGCATAACACATGATGGAACCCTGTCAGTACATGGGTAGTCTGCACAGTTGCTGTAGAGCTAGGTACAGTCTGCTGGTCATGAGTAACATGGTGTTGTACTAATGTATGGATGTGTGTTGCTGGTCCAAGGACATGGTGATGTCTGAAGGCTACATACTAGAATGCAGCATTTACCACTGTGATCTGCACCTGACACATCTGTGATGGTTTTTGAGAGTGTACTGGTCAGTACATGTGAGTGGCCTTCATGTACCTGGGGACACTAACACTTGGAGCAGTCCGTAACGGTCTTATGGCCCACATGTCTGTATCTGAGGTATACGGTGGTAGTGTTATTGTGCACAACTTAGCCTTATGCCAGGTGTTCCTCACAGCACAGATGTCAGTATTCCCCATTGCTGGATCTAGATTGGCAGCTATGATTATGAACGCTACACATCTAGCACTGTTTTGCATACACATACAATGCAGTTGTCCTGTAGGTGTCAGGGTGTTTACCCGGTCTCAGGTTCTTTGTCTATGTATGGTACTATATGTGCGAAGTAGCCACTCCTGCCAGGACATCACCACGGGTGGTATTAGTGTGCCAGGTTTAGATTGGTACAGCTAAGGTGATGGACAGCAGCAGACGTTGTGTAGAAGACCGGTGTCAGACATATGTAGTGCAGTGTTCATGCTAACAATGATGACTATTGACACACTGTGCCCTTCCATGTTTAGAATCTGTGTGCATACAAGACAGCCCTTCGCTACTGTGTGAGCATGCCCAGTATGCCATTGTGTAGATGGACACATAGTGCATTCCAAACGGACATGAGCTACTAAGTGTGTGAGCATGCCTCTGTGTATGGGCATGACCACTGTAATCCTGTATAGCGATAGTGGTCATCCAGGCAACAGATGGCCATACCCCACTTCAGGATGGATTCCTACATTGAACACACTGGTTCACAGGTATGTACACCATAACTGCCAGCATCCATGTCGATGTCTGCATTCCTAGAAGGTCATATTGACTGTCTTAAAAGGTGTACTGTCTGTGGCGCGTCTCGTATCTATGTAGTGTTGTAATAGTGCTCCATAGATAGGCAGTTGTCCTATTCACACCACTGCTGTGTGTTTGTCTCCGTCTGCCTTAGGACAGTAATATGCTTTTAGACTGCTCACACTCCATACAATCCCTATCGGCGTCTTTGCCTTTGCTGATGATGTCACCCATCTAGAAGTATGCCTCTGGGAGTGCTGTGATCCAGTAATCTCAGTAGCGTGTTCTGTAACTGCGTAATGCTGTAGTGTGATAAGGTAGATAGGTCTATGTTCTAATCCCAGCCCTGCCAAGTGTGTGTGTGTGTGTGTGTGTGTGTGTGTGTGTGTGTGTGTGTGTTTCCAGCTGCCTGGGGACAGAGTAATGCTTTTACACTGCTCACTCTCCATACAATCCCTATTGGCGTCTTTGCCTTTGCTGATGATGTCATCCACCTAGAAGTATGCCTCTGGGAGTGCTGTGATCCAGTAATGTCAGTAGCACGTTCTGTAACTGTGTAATGCTGTATTGTGATAAGATAGTTAGGTCTATGTTCTAATCCCAGCTCTGCCATGTGTGTGTGTGTGTGTTTCCAGCTGCCTGGGGACAGAGTAATGCTTTTAGACTGCTCACTCTCCATACAATCCCTATTGGCATCTTTGCCTTTGCTGATGATGTCACCCACCTAGAAGTATGCCTCAGGGAGTGCTGTGATCCAGTAATCTTTGTTGCGCGTTCTGTAACTACGTAATGCTGTAGTGTGATAGAATAGACAGGTAGGTGCTCGATTCCAAGGAATGACAGGTGTGTGTGTTTGGCAGGTATATCCTATGTGTTGGTATCTGTGGGTGGCTAGCTTCAGGATGTGTTGAGTGTGTTTTGTTGCTTTCCTATATAGTGTCCATAAATGTCATAATCGCCCAAGAGACTGGGTTGTCAACACATACACATACATTCGCCAGTAGGTCTGGTGAGTAAATGTCAGCAGCCCTACTCTTACCCTTCCCTTACTACAGTCTGACCCATGTGACACAATGAAACACACTTGCCTTGATAGTAACACCACTACATAATGCAGGTGGTACATGTGGTTTCCTTTTCATTCTTGTCTAATGCTTTGGAGTCATGTGGTCCGCTGTTGTGATATAAATTCAATATCTGCGTATGTGTGTGTGTGTGTGTGTGTGTGTGTGTGTGTGTGTGTATATATATATATATATATAAAATATATATAGATAGATATAAATATATATATATATATATATATATATATATATATATATATATATATATATATATGTATGTGAACATTAGCACTATTGAATGTTTGTGCTGGATGATCTGTACGTGATCACCTTGGATGTATGTATATCTGCCATGGCTTAGTGGTAAAGCACATCATCTGTAGTGTGCAGGGTCCTGGGTACTAGTCGTGTAGAGACTGGTTATTTTGTTGCTGGGAAGAACAAGAGACATCGAATATGGTGATAGTAAGGCACCTTTAACCAGTTGTGTATGGATCTGAGCAACAGTAATCAGTGGTTATTAATTTGGAGGATCAGTATGGGTCATATAACTATGCATTAGAAGACAATACTATGCAAATGAGGTTGACAATAGTGAATCCCATTTATCCCCAGGGTGTGATGCAGATCCCAAGAGTGTATGTGTATAGATAGCCGGGTGCAGGACTCGAATATAGGTGAAAGCATGGGAGGGGGCTCAGGCATACTGTACGTACATTGGAGCCCTGTGCCTTGGGATTGCTCCTGCCTTAGCACGCCTAAGCTAGGAGTGTGTCTATACCTGCCTGGTGAAATTGGGAGGGACAACAGCAGCAGTGGAGTAGTCGAGGTGAACAGGCTGCACAAACAAGTGATAATCAGCACAATCAGCAGATTACATGCTCAGCCCACCCCAGAACACTACGGTAAAGTGAGCAAGCACCATACACACAGGTTTCTTCCACACTCTACACCACCGGTGTATACATGTGGGGACATTTCTCGACACAATCCAAACAAATGAGAAGGGCTGCAATTGGCAACATAGACCAACATGTGCAGGAGGCTGAGGGTGGTGAGGATGTGAATGCTGCCGAACAACCCTTAGTGAGGTGACATAAGACTTTACAGACCCAGGGTAACCTACCAGGGGCTACATGAGCAGGAGATAGTGGAGCACTATGGGGTGGACAGAGACCTCCTACAGCATCTTGTTGAGCTGTGCCGGCCACACCTGACACATCAAACAGGCCGAGGGAAACCCATCCCAGTGGATACCAAGGTATGTGTTGGCCTAGGTATACTAGCCACAGGTACCTCCCAAAGCACAACTGGGGATATCATGGGGATCTCACAGGCATCTGCATCCAGAGTATTGCACCAGTTCACAGATGCCATGTCACCACATGCCAGTGAGCACGTACATGTCCTCAACACACGTGATTTTGTTGACCAGCAATATGCGTCTCTTCCACCAAATTGCAGACTACCCTGGGGTACTGGGTGCTATAGCCTGCATGCACGTATGCATCAAAGCACCACCCGGTGAGCGGGGTAGAGCCTACATTAACTGCAGGGGCATACTCTCCAACAGCTAGGCTGTATGCGATGGCCAGGGCATTAAACTGAATGTGTGTGCTGTCTGCCCTGGAAGCTATGATGATTCCGATATATGGCATCTGACGCAGCTGTACCACACCTTTGCCAGTATGGACATCCCCTACAGTCTCCTAGTGGGGGATGCTGGGTAACCACTGGAGTCGTGGCTGATGACATCCATCAGCAATGCACACATGCCGAACAACTACACCATAATGAGGCACACGCACAGGCAAGACATATAATTGAGCATGTGTTTGGGATGCTCAGGTCATGGTTCTGGTGTCTGGACACATCCGGTGGAGCCTTGCAGTATTCACCAGCTACATGCACCCAAATTGTTATGGTATGTGCTATGCTACACAATCTGATCCTGCGGTAACAGTTGCAGCAGGAACAGCATGGGGCAGGGCCACACAGCCCCCCACCAATGCCAAGGCCTGTACAGGCACAGTGTGACTTGGAGGAGGAACTACCTGAGCTGGACCCAGTAGGTGAAAGGAGGCATGCACAGTATGACCTGCCCTTGGCAAAGAGGCAACACATGGCATATGCACTGACACAGTAGGTACCCAGGGAATTTCACCCTCTCTGACTCGCACAGACAGTACAATGGATGCCAAACATGACACTACCTGTGCTCAGCCATGTATAGGAAGTGCACTGTGTGCATCCAACATAGGCAGCCCTCCAGCACCATCCTCAGGTCTGGAACACCCCCAAGGTAAGTCAATCAACCTGCCAATTGGCAGTTGTATTAGAATGTGTATTTACCTGTAGCTATGGTATGAATGTGAGCATACAAGGGAATTTGGTGGCCGACTGTTAGGGCAGCAGAAAGTACATGTCTATAGTGGCACCATGACATCTGTAGCACATACCGGGGTCACAGTAGTAGACAGTAGTACACAGTGTGTCCTAACCCACTGCAGGTTATGGGCTGAACATCATGTGTGTCCATACAGCCCACACAAGTCTCATACAGCTGGACAGGTGTGGACCAATACAGACAAATGCTATACAATGGCCTCTGGATATGCCCAGTGGATGTCCCCGACCCCGACAGACACACACACAGACTACAGCAGGCCAGGCAGTTGGATGTAGGTTGTGAAAGCTAGGACGTCTGAAACCACTATGCTGGTAATTAAAGCTAGGATCTGACGTACACTGGTATGCCTCCAACCAGCAATTTAGGTAGGTCCACACACTGAAATGGAGTACCTGGCATACCAGTACAGTAGTAGCAAATGTGTACAACTGTCAGCTGTGCCCCCCTTCCAACGTATACATGTGAGAGTCATGTGCACCACCCCCGGTGCTGTGTAGGACTGTGGATACAGTTGGATGTCCCCCCACGCTGTGCAGAAATGTAGCAACAGTCAATGCCACATGACCATTAGCTACCCTGCAGACACAGCATGCCACCTGTCAGTGTACAACGCAGGGGTCGGCATCACAGTACTGACTATCTGGACATGTGACACATGTGATCCAGTTGACCATACTGGGCATGCTCAAACACATGAAGGTATGACGGTAATGTCAGTCGACAACATGCGTAACAGTCATACTGGACATGCTCACACACTGAAACACAGGATGGCCAGGTCTGCAAACACCAGTGGTCCGGACATATCTGCCAGTACATTGCTATACTGTTGGATGACTGTGCTGTATAGTATGTGTGTGATACTGTCTATTATCTGTATATATGCCATGGTGTATTGGTAATTCACATGAGCTGTGTGCACAGGGTATTGCTACCAACATGTGCAAAGGACAGTTCTTTGTTTGTGGCCAGAAAGACGCCTTTGGATACGGAGTGGGTAAGGCACATTCCACCAGGTGGGAGCGGTTGTGCATGGGTTTGCACGGTGTTAAGCACTGCTGACCTCTGGTTACAGCTCCTTATACTTGTTTAGACTCCACATTTCTTTAACAGTGCAATACTCGCATACTGGTAGACAAACATGCTTACACCCGCTCGCTCACTCACTCACTTGCACGTGCACCATTTGTGCTTACATTTGTCACTCACGCTGGGTGGGAGCAATCCCTTGTGATGCCTATTACATCGGACTACATGATTACAGTATCAGGTATGGCTAGCCATTAGGCGATGGTAGGCGTTCGACTGTACGGAATCGGCGGCCTGTCCAGTGACATAATCATATTATATGCGTGTTCCTCATACAATCTGCTCCCATCTGGCTGATACATAGGAACCGATACTCTGCAATGCTGACATGTAAATGTTTTTTGGGAAACGCATCTCTCTGCTGGGTCATGCTACCGCATACCTATTGTAGGTTTTCCACCTTTTAGATTGGCCGACGTGAGACTCTAGGAGTAGCACCTTTCCCACTTTGCATGGGACAGTCCCTCATTAGGCATATGTGTCATGCGAGAATACTCTAGCCATAGCAAATGTCCTGATTAGAGGACATTATTATATTCTACATGTCTGTAATAGTTGCATGTAATGGTTATTGTATATATGACACGTCGATATTTTATGTGAAGTAGCATAAGCAACTTGACTGCTGCTAGACTAAGCTTTGATTTGTGCTAATATGTATATTTCTGTACTATGCATGGCTGTAGCTATGTTCTGACCTGGTACGTCTGACATTTCTACAGAGCAGGTCCCACTTTGGCCATTTGGAAAGGTGGCAGCCCTATAGGACCTATATGTAGAGCTGTCACATTTGGCAAGGCAACACATACCCACAGCCAGTAGTAAACTGACTACTTCACCAATTTGCATACGTTAAGGTTATTCTTGTAGCATTATAGTTGCTAATACTGTTTCCTATAACATGTATCTGTTTCAGATACAACAAAATCATTTTATGACATCACTACACACAATATATGAACTCTTTTCCCGAAAACACAGGACATGTGCCGTAACATTCATTTTGCGGGACACAACTGGCCAGAGTGGAGTGTCCCTCACAAAGGTGAACAGGTGGTAATCCCATACTATTATGCTATCATCTACCTATGGTGGTCGGCGGAATATGCGCTTTCCATCACTAGCAGACCTCATATACCAATGGAGGAGAATGAACACTGTATCAGGGACACTGCATAACACCCTGAGGGACACATTTAGATGATTGGTTCTATTAACCTGACATATTGACAGTCACAGGACATATGTATTCATTAACATTTGTCGAGGTACATGCTGTTTATGACTCATACATGTTGTCATTAGTCATTACCTGTATTCCGCCACCTGTCCACCTAATATCACTAGTTCTGAAAGTGTTTAGTTAGGACTGTGTTACATTCTGATTCATAATCATAGACGTCCATGATAATCGGATACAAGGCACTGATATAGTCCCTGTGTGTTCCCCCAATGGTTTAC
Source organism: Protopterus annectens (assembly GCF_019279795.1). Classification (NCBI taxonomy): domain Eukaryota; kingdom Metazoa; phylum Chordata; order Ceratodontiformes; family Protopteridae; genus Protopterus; species Protopterus annectens. Next base: position 918,674,486 of record NC_056731.1, read on the forward strand.
GAACTATCCAGTAGATGTGCGCTTCAGGTCTGGGAGGTATAGGCGTCTGCTATGCCCACATAGGAATATTAATTACTTCCACTGGGTGGGCCTACTACATCTCTGACAACCAACACCTGCACACTTACGCACATTATTGCATACCCATGATTCACCTACCTGACACCCCTCTACAGCACTCATGACAAATAATTACTGTGAGCGCAGTTGGGGTATGAACACACCCCTACACATTGCCCACTCTCCCCGTCTCCGGACACATGTCGTACGTTTTGTCAACCCATGTGTTATTACACTTGCACAACCTACTGTTCCATGTACAGCTACATCCTGCTCGCATTGATAACCAAGGGTTCACATGTAAAGTGAATTTTTGGTGTCCCGCAAGGGACCCCGTTATCCATGTTTAAAGTGTAGACCTTGCAGACCTCTCCCACTGGTACTTTCCTGCTGGTGGTTTGGAAAGCAGCAGTGTATTTATCTTTATTGCCTGTCTGTATGTCTGACCAGCCTAGCTGGGCGTTTGTTTATTGGACCTCCCAGTAACATATGCCCAGTCTGAACATATGTTACCTGTAATTGCTGTAAAGTAACCTAGTTATGTACATGTGTATATCTACAATGACATATATATTTTTTTTGTGTGTATATGTGTATATATCAATAAATGTATGTGTATACATATATATATATATATATATATATATATATATATATATATATATATATATATATATATATATATTTGTATATGTGTGTGTGTGTGTGTATATATATATATATATATATATATATATATATATATATATATATATATATATATACATATATATATATATATATATATATATATATATATATATATATATATATATATATATATATACATACATCTATTGGGTTTTATCTCTGCTTCAACAGCATACTATTGCCTTAGTCATTATGACACCGACACTTCAATCCAGTTAACTTGTAATCGGTATATAGCATGTTATACAGCGGACAGATGTCGCACTTTGTTCATGTATGGAGTACGGCTGATAAGTGTGATGTGATACAGTGTCATTTGACCTATTCCTCGACTGCACAGCCTATTATTCCTGCTACTGTATTTGTTTCTCTGCACATTCATATTATTTATGTCAATAAAGGGAGTGCATGTGTTACAGAGAATGTATGTCAACAAATTGATGTCTGCATGTTGTTGTGTCTTTCAGCTTTTCCCGGTTAGGGGTCACCACAGTGGAACTCCGGTCCACTAATGATTGGCAGATAGGTTTTACGTGCCAAGTTGCCAGCCCTGATGCACAACCTTCAAGGAAGGTACGCCCATTCACGCATGTCTCCACACAGAAGACGCTCTAGCTGAGAATCGCACCTATGTACTAGCTGACCTACACGGGCCACTCCATTGCAACCGGCGCAACCAACCCTGGCACTCCTGTCTCCATAATCACATAGCCATAGTTTCTCCAGCCCACCCGTGTTGAGTTTCCAGGCGTAACATCCATTATCCACCTGATATCGCAGCCATGACACACCTTTACACATTGCCCTCTCCAGAGCGTTAGGGGCCCTACACACATTTTGTACTGTCTCGTGTATTCACAGGGTCTCCCACCATTTATATTTGCACATACGTGCCTTTCCTGGTGTTATGGATTACGAACATTTGTGGGTTACAAGTGTAGGTGGTTACAACATGAACTACATTTCGTCTGTGTGTAATGTTGACGTAGCAGTTCAACGATATTATGGCCACTGGTATAACCCTGCCTCTGGTGTGAATAGCGGTGCTCTACTCACTCTTGTGCAGCTTTATCTGACATACACTGCAAGCACTATATAATACCTTAGTTGCTCTAGATTCCCTTCACAACCCTTGTGTATGCTTTCTTTTTTGGTGTTCATTTTATATATATATATATATATATATATATATATATATATATATATATATATATATATATATATATATATTTTTTTTTTCCCCCCATATATTTCTTTATTTTGTGTCTGTGGATATATATCTATACACACACATATATATATATATATATATATATATATATATATATATATATATATATATATATATATATATATATATATATATATATATATATATATATATATATATATATATATATTCATATATATATATATATACACACAAGTTACGTCTGTACAAAACAACATACATTTGCTATGCTGGGAGCTGCTTACACCCGCGCAGGCACACTTGCATATCCTTATTGTGAGTTACATATGTTTACTGCCACTTCTTTGTGCTTACGTGTGCCTTATTCATTATGACAGTACCACTTTGATTGATGGAATCCGGTTAACGGCCCCATGCGAAACACACGTTCACCTTTACATGTTTAAATGTTGGCTTTGCAGCACAGAGGCATTCATTACACAAGAAAATGATATGTGCTATAGTCGTACTTGAACCAGGAATGCCTTTACGTTAGGCAGATGCTCTAACCACTACACTACTGGTGTTCTCCTTCATTTATATGTATACCCATGGTTCATAGCTACCCTAACATATGCCTCACCACTTCACTTACACAACAGCCATCCATTCTCCTACTGGGAAAACCGCAGTAATACATATGCAACATTCCCTATTCCCTACTGCTGTGGCCCCGTGCTGCATGTTTACTCACTCCAAGGATATTCAGAACTCCAAAGCTTATAGTCCTGGCACATACGTGTGTTTGATTGTCAGGGTGTTTATGTGGTGATCTGGGTTCAGGCTTGTCCGACTGGTGACCGGAACTGCCCTGTACCTGTTCAAATGTCAGATGTAGCACATGGACAGAGTTGGTCCCAATTTTAACATTCTAACTGTGTTTACAGATGCAGGGGTTTGGGCACCTCTGACCAGATTATTATGTTGGCACTAAATAATATAGGGAGGGGGATGGTTCCACTACATAATACAGTGGGGGGGGGTGTTTCCACTGGTGTTTCCCTTCACATTTGACTATTTCATTCATTCATATATACGATGAATATTATTCTGGACATCACTTATGACTTCACTACATGTATGTAATAGTACTGTCAACAAATGTGACGGTTGGTGTACATATGTGTACGGACCTCTGTAATACTCAGGGACTAATTTCAGCAGTGACAGGGACAATCACGGACACTTCTACAGTATTAGTACTATTAACTTGAAATGTGTTGACAGATTCAGAGCCATATGTATTAATACTTATTTTCTGCAGTTAAAAGCGTCTATTACTCTTAATTATTGTCATTAGTCATTCAAGTGTCATTCAACACCTTTCCTCCAAAGGTCACTGGTTTTGTGAGTGATTAAGAGGCTGGCCAGTTATTGTGCGAATGCTCTGACCATTGGTAGGGTTGCCATATTTTCATATGTACAGGATGGGATATATTCTGGACACACCAGATTGTTTAGGCCAACACATACCCACAGTCAGTACAGGGTTTAGAACATTCATTATTTTCCTAGATAAGAGCCTATTCCTGTAGCACTTTAGTTGCTTATTCTGTTTCTTGTACGATTTACATATTTTACATCCAGAAATAACTGTTTTAAGCAACTGTTACATGAAGTAAGATAAATAGTTATTTCCTACAATCACAGGACATTTGCCATTGTATCATTCTTGGTCAGGACACACCTACCCAAACTGTGACTGTCCCTCACACAGTGGGTCAGAAGGTACCCTGCTTACATCAGTGCCTTAATCCCCCTATTTCCAAGTGCCACTATGCGACTGTGTACAATATATTCTCTCGATAATTCATGTGGGGAGACGTGCATCACGGGCAGGTGTTTGATCCTGGGTAGTAGGTTCTGCATGACCGTCTAGAGGCTGAACAGTCTCGTGAACCACTACTGCACATGCAACTTGTGTCCAGATGTCTACAGGACTGGCCATCATGTTGTGATACCAAGTCTGATGTTTACACAGGATACTTATCCCATGAGGGATATCCAAAAATTGAACAAGACAATAACCGTCCATTCTTCTGGATTTACGAAAATGTGTTAGGGTTTTACATAGGTTCATAGGTTCATACTAGGCTATCTGCCCTAGGGTATTTATAAGCCTAGCCAGAATGTGTTTGGCTTTCACCACCCATTTTAAATTTATTTTGCTATTCCCTTTTTCGAGGTTAGTATACTGTGCCTCTGTCTAACAGTGACACAGAAGTGATACCCAGGGTAAACCTACGATCTCCCATCCACTCATCAAGATTCCTCTTGAAGAGAGTCAATGAGGGACTCTGCCTAACCTGGACTGGGATTTTATTCCAGAGTGAAGGGAGCCTCTGGGTTATGAATCTGTCCCTCCAGCATGTCCTATTTATTTCAGTGCTGAGGTTCAAGTCTCTCGAGCGCGTAGCTCGATGGGATTTGGATTTTCTGAGGTGCAGCATGTCCATTAATTCAGGGTTGGACATGGCTTTATACGTCAGGCACAGATCACCTCTGAACAGGCGGTATGCCACTGAGTAGAGCTGGAGTTTCTTTAACTGGACAGCATATGGCATCTGTTTGAGCCCTTTGATCCTCTTGGTGAGGTACTTTTGGGGTCTTTCCAGTTGCTGCAGGTGTCTGGTAAGGTATATCCCAAAAGGGACATTGTACTCAATTATGGGCCTGATGAGGGATGAGTAAAGAGGCACGATGACCTCCCCTGATCTAGATGTGAATCCCTTCATGATTAGGTTGGTTGTCAAATGAGAGATTGCTATCAACTTGGGTCCCCAGGTCCCTAATTACTTCTTCTGTACTTAATGGATTACCACCTATGTGGTAATTTGTGGGCACTTTATTTTTGCCAAAGGGGATGACTATACACTTTTTGGCATTTAGCTTGAGGCCATGGCTCTGGCACCAGTTATCTGTTTCCATGAGGCCCTTTTGGAGGATGCTTGTGACGGCTGGAGAGTCGATTATGGCGCCCAGTTTGCAGTCATCTGTGAACTTGGTCAGCCACAGTCCTTTCGTGTTGGCCTGTATCTCCGAGAAATATATACCGAACAAGAGAGGTCCCAGGACTGAGCCTTGTGGGACACCACTTGTAACTGGTTTGGAGTCTGACATGGCTCCAGCAATTCTAACCATGTGGGTTCTGTCCTTGAGCCAGTTTGCAATCCATCTAGTGACATAGGGGTTTATATTTAAGCTGGTGAGCTTATCTATAATGCCCGAGTGGGGTATTGTATCGAAGGCTTTTGTGAGGTCCAGGTAGGCTGTGTGGACCACCTTCCCCTCGTCAATGGCCTTGGTGACTGTTTCAAAGAAATCAACCAGGTTTAAGAGGCAGGATCTGCCCTTAACAAAGCCGAACTGGGTAGGATCCAGTGTCTGTAGGTCCCCAATATCTTTATTTATGAGGTCCATGATGATCCTTTCCATAGCTTTGTAGACCAAGCTAGTCAGGCTTATGGGGCGATAGTTTCCAGGATCCGTTGAGGCACCACCTTTATGGAGAGGGACCACTGTTGCTGTACGCCACTCTTTGGGCACATATCCTGTAGTAAGGCTGAGACTGAACAGTAGTTTTATGTTTGGGTTTAGCTCTTCTTGGAGTTCATGTAGGATGCAGCCGGGACACCGTCTGGTCCCATTGATGCTGTGTTTTTGCTTTGGAGAGGCGTCTCTTACCTGAGCATCTGAGATGTCAGGGGGGCAGCACTCTGCTGGGATAGATATTTGCCCTTTTGGTGGGGGGGGAGAAGTTTGCGCTGAACCTGTCAGCTAGGATGTTGGCAATGTCTGTGGGTTCGGTGTATTGTCATTTTGGACTAATTCTGAGCATATCGGGAATTACCACCCAGGTTCCTAACATAACTAAAGAAAGCCTTGTGATTATCCTTAGTGTCCTGTGCAATTTTTCTCTCGAAGCTGGCCTTAGACAATTTTATGAGTGCCCGTAGTTTTTTGCTAATACTGATCAGTGATGCCTTCCCTTTTTGGGATTTTGCTCTGTCATTTAGTAGCTTCCTCCTTTTATTGTATAGTTTGTTTATGGCTGGGGTCCACCAGACAGGATGTCTGCCTTTGGAGGATTGGGTCTTGGTTTTATTTGGGATCGCATGATCCATGCATTCCTGAAGGTGTTCATAGAATGCATTTATAAAGGATTCTGCGGTCTGGGCCGTATTTTCCACAGGCCCGGGGGCTTTGAAGGATTCCACCTCAGTTTTGGGGAGTGTGAAATTTGCTTTAGAGAAGTTTTTCACTGTGGTTTTCTGGGCAGGGGGTGGGGTCGGGATGTGAATATCCAGTGAGATTAGTTTATGGTCTGATCTTACCAGTGAGGGATACACTTCTGGTCTGGAGCATAGAGTCCCCATGTTGGTGATGATCAGGTCCAGTATGTTTTCCCCTCTTGTGGGAGTGGTAACAAGTTGTTCCATAGCATTTGAGTTTATAAATTCTAGGAACCTTTGGGCTAGGGTGTTGGAGCTAGAGTAATGCTCCCAGTCTATGTTTGGGTAGTTGAAGTCGCCCAATATAATGGTGTTTGGAGAGACCTTCATATTTTCCAGTGTTCTCAGGAAGGCCGAGTGGGGTTCCTGGGTTTGGGAGGATGGTCTGTAGCAGGCTGTAAACTGGAAGGCAGTTTTACCCACTGTTAGTTGCACATGGATAGTCTCTGATGCTTCATGCTTTGCCACCAACCTGGAGGTGTGAGTATCTTTGATGAATATCGATACTCCCCCCCTCCTTTTGTGGTTCGGTCCAAGTTTTTGGGCTGAAAAGCATGGTATGAGGTATAACCTGGTAGTGCTGGGGTGCTCTTGGGAGCCCTGAACCAGGTTTCTGTTACTGCACAGATATCGATGTTCTCCATGCTAAGGAGCATTTTGAGTGTGTGCATCTTGAGGTTTAGACTTCTGGCATTGAGTAGCATTACTCTTAGTTTCTTATCCCTTGTGATACCTATGGAGGTGGGTTTGTCTTTTGAGCCTTGCCTAAAAAAGGCACTATGGGGGTAGCAAGAGCCTTTGCCAATATCTGAAAGCCCAGGGGTGACAGGTGCAAGCCGTCCCTAGTGAAGCATCGTGGCTTGTCGAGCATATCATCCCAAGCTGACAGGCATTGGATCCCCTTTGAATGACACCAGTACTTAAGCCAATTGTTGAAATTGATCATCTTGTCTTCATATTGTGGCATCATTCTTGGTGAGGGTAAGATGCTACTCAAGGTCAGGGTCATACCGGCCTGGGCTACATGCTCAGAGAGCTCCTCTATGTCTCTTTTCATGTAGTCCAGGGAGGTACATCTCAGGTCATTCACACCAGCATGGACAATGACTGAGTCATATTTGTACTTGCCTTGGAGTGACCTGAGTGCTTGTGTTATGTGGCGGATCCTAGCGCCCAACAGGCTGCTCACCATGACTCTCTCCTTGTTCAGCCTGGTGAGTGGGACGTCAGTGTGCCTGACGATAGAGTCACCTATTACAAGTGTATCAGGTGTGTTGTTTAGTCTTAAGGGCTGTGACTGTTCGGCACACTGGCTTTGTGAGATATGTGTTGCACGTGTTTTGTTTTGGGGTAGCGGTTGCTTGGGTGTCTGCTTTGGAGGTCTCTGCTGCTTAGGCAGATCTTTATTTAGAGCCTCCGAGTATGTTTTTGTGTGATTATGTGTTTGGTTTGCTGTCGTGGTAGGTCTATGTGAGACTGGAATTGTAGTGAGTGTGGTTTCCTTCTCCTCCTGACTGGTTATGCCAGTACTGAGTTGAGACAGCTTAGCCTCCAGTTTGGCTATATGGTTGCATCTCTCACATGTGTTGGAATTTGTTGGGAGGAGGAGAGGGTTGTCTGTGTACATGAGGCAGATGTAACATTGCCTCAGGATTCCCATATTTACCAGCTGGACCAGAGAGGGGATTGACAACGGACCTTTGGACATGCTAGAATAATATTGGGAATTCCTTTATAATTGAAAACAAGGGCCAGTGGGGAGTGAGGGTGTAGTGCTTTTAATTTTTAGTGCTGACTTATATAATTGCTTTAGTGAGCAAGTGCCAGGTAACTTAAGTGCCATGTGTTACAGGTAACTTAAATGCAAAAACGATAAACAGTAACTTTCTTTCAAGTGAAACAAGGAAATAAGTACAGTAAGCAATGCAGATATCACTAGTGATCCACAGAAGCACTGAGAAGCCGCGTATTAGGTGGAATTAGCGTTCCAGGGAAATAACAAGCAAACAAACAACAAGCATATAAACAAAGCTAGATTCAGCAGGCCTGGATCTAGTCTATGCTACAGCAAACAAGGTGTACCAATTTCAGTAAGATACAGTTCAAATATTCAGGCACTATAAACCTTTAACCAGAAATTCCCAGCTCAGAAGGGCAGAGTCCAGCCTCTTCTCCCACAAGAGTGCAGACCACGAACCTTCTTAATGTAAAATAACTGGCTTGAAGCCCAAGTGCTTAAACCACTTTAATAATAACAGACACTGGGCTCTCAATCAGCAGTTCCCAATTTAGAAGGATGAAAGCTACCTGTCCTGCCACCACAGTGCATGCCACAAACCTTCCTAATGTAAAACAACTGGTCTGAAGCCCAAGTGCTTAATCCAAAAGACTTAGAATGATAGCTACACTTTAATCAAGTTACTACCAAGCAGTAATAAATACAATTGAATACTTTAGAGAATGCCTGGATTAGTGCTCAAGTTACACAAACAAAGCTAGATCCAGCAGGCCCGAATCCAGTCTATGCCACACCAAACACGGCGCACCGACTTCAGTAAGAAGCAGTTCAGATATGCATGCACTATAAGCCTTTAACCAGAAATTCCCAGCTCAGAAGGGCAGAGTCCAGCCTCTACTCCCACAAGAGTGCAGACCATGAACCCTCTTACTGTAAAATAACTGGCCTGAAAGCCCAAGTGCTTAAACCAGAATTTATACACTTTTAGAATAACAGACACTGAGCCCTCAATCAGCAGTTCCCAACCTAGAAGGATGTAAGCTACCTGTTCTGCCACTACAGTGCAGACCACAAACCCTCTCAGTGCAAAACAACTGGTCCGAAGCCGAAGCAAGGGATACATAGTTTGCAATCCTGACACTGCCTAGGGTGACACTGCCTACTACATATGAGTAGTGGTCACTATGTGTAGATATGGCTGTGCCAAGCTAGTAGCCTGAGTATGGCTGGATTTGGTGGACATTCAGGAATGGGGGCAGGTTGTGTGCTGTAGAGGGGATGATGGGTATTCAATTATGCATCCAGGTGTGTTGCATTTGGATGGCCCAGTTCCGTCCAGACCATTCTGTGGGTATGTGCCAGTGACGTTTCTGTATATGTGTATTGCACATTTTAATATTCATATGTTTGTGTGATTGTGTTCTACAGTATGGCCTGTCAGGTTGTATTGCGGATGTGTATGCTTGTTCTTTGTGTTTCTTTCTGATTCACCTGCTGTTCCCTCATACACCTCCAGTTCACCTATTGTGCATCCAACACAGTCTCGCCTTTGTGGATTATACCATTACCCATCCCCCACACACACATATTCCTGACACTCCATCCATCCCTTCTTTGTTTGATGGCCCATGGCACGGTCAAGGGAACACATGGCATACACTACATATGTCAGGTACCTGTATGGTTGTGAGGACTACCCTGGCATTTTTCACCTTCCACATGCTGTACATCACGCACATAGGTACACGCAAATACTTATCTTTCATGACATGGTAGGTACACCTGGGTAATACCCGTTCAACTTTGACACATCCTGACAAGAACGGCTTGGACCGCATATGGGCAGATTTTGGCTGAATGCTCTGACCATTGGTAGGGTTGCCACCTTTTCATATGGCCAGGATGGGATATATTCTGGACATAAATCAGATTCTACAGGACAACACATACCCACGGTCAGTACTACGGATAATACTTTTGTTTTATGCCTACATGTTAGCTTATTATTGTAGCAGTTTATATGCTCCTTCTGTTTCGTTTACTTGCTTATTCTATTTCTTGTAACGTGTGGTATGTTACATATGGAAATAACTATTGTATGTGACTATTACATGCGATGTGGGACATAATTATGTCATACGGTCGCAGGATATTTTACATTTATAATGGTTTTGGTATGGACACAACTGCCCAGCTATGTACTATCAATCACAATGTGGGACAGGTGGTAACCCTGACCATTGGGCTAGACGTAGCTATTGGCGGCGCGCTAACATGATGCGTTTCACTTCCACTTGGTATAACTATCTACACTGCGTTAGAATACGGGCACACGGTTTTAAATGTCATTTGTTCGAGGGATGGATACTCAATATTCGCTAATGTGCATTTGTGTTTGCTTCTTAATTTTGTGTTTGCAAGAACTGTCTTGCATGCTTTGCATATGTTTCAGTATCCACGGACACTGACAGGTGTGATTACTATTGCAGGCAGATTGTAATATTCAAGCATTTTAGGTTGCACGTCAACAGCCGACATTTCCACGCCTCCATGTGGCACTTCGACACGCCCCATGCACTTGCGCTCGTTTCCTATGCACGTAGCTGTGGTGGCAGCGCACCTTCATTAATATACATATGGTGCTACTGTGCCATCTACACGCCGCACGGTCGGCGCAAGCCTAACGCTGGCCTTGCGCCGAGCTTCATGAATCCACATGCAGGTCTGTGTACAAGAACCCTAAAAACAATCTATAAAAATATGTATAATTGTATAATTAGTTAGTATTGTTATTACACATAATTTTGAATAAAGTGGAAAAAATAACCAGAAAAAAATGTATGTATGATGATGGAAACAAAATATACACTTACATTTCAACTGATTTAAAATGGTATTTAAAACCAGTTTGTAGAATAAAATAAAATACAATTAGTCATATGTCATCATACATACATTTTTTCTTATTTTTATTTTTTCTGGTTATTTTTTCCACATTATTCAAAATTATGTGTAATAACAATACTAACTAATTATACAATTATATATATTTTTATAGATTGTTTTTAGGGTTCTTGTACACAGACTTGAAGAAGTCTAGAAGGACAAAAGCGATCTTTGTTAACAATAGGTTATGAAAATAGAAACTGATTTTTACATGCAAAATGTATATGTATATATTTATATATATATTTTTGATTGCCAAATGAACTAAGGTTGATATATTTCCAGCCATGTAGTATATTGTCTTGGATAAAATCACAGACTTAATAATCTATTTAATAATCTGGTTAAATAAGAGGTACCACATCATTATAAATTTTATTTAAAGTACATAAGGGTTATATATTATTATGACAGCTACTAAGTAGGGCAGGATCAGCTTGAATGTCACACTGATGGGGGAAGGGATGTGAATTTAACATGTGTACCAATAACACTTTGTTTTACAGCACAATAAACCACTCCCATGCCTGATAAAAAGTATACATATATATATATATATATATATATATATATATATATATATTTAGAAAGCTTGTGAGGAAATTATTACTCTATTTTTGTTTTACTCGGATCGCTTGTCTGTGTACTTAATAAAGGATTTTCAACTGGAAACAGACTGCCTGCCTTGCTTGGATTATTTTCGAATACTTAGTAATGCTGTACAATTATATATTTTCTATTATTATTTTTTGTTTTGTTTTGACTTGACGAGTTTAAGTTCGTTACTTCTACTACTGTTGTTTGATCTGATTAATATACAGTGATTAACTAGAAATATATGGACTGAAAATCTTCCACACAGAGAAGTTTCTTACACTGTTTTGTAAAAGTGAAATAATCTGACCTCACCAAAGATCTTTTCTTTTGAAGCAGCTTGGGAACATTCACTGTTTGACCAAACTATCTTATGATGGAAAAAATGGACTATTTTTTAGGCTAAGCATTATGGAGATTCGTAGATGTGGTTTAGCAGCTTCAGAATAATTGTGTATACTATACTGAGTACTCCTAACAACCATGCTGTCAATTGTTAAGTGAGCCAAGGAATCACAAGTCCGGTGGTCAGAAGGAAGTGGCTGGGCAGTTCAGGATAAAAGAAAACCAGGGGGAGCTGGGAAGAGAGGAACAGGCAGTTGAGAACCGAGACAGGACTTAAGGATGACATTAGTTAGGGTTATAAAAATCACCACCATGCGCTGGGTCAAAATGGCTGGTAAAATGCAGAATTAAAAGTTCCACGATCACAGCAATCCAACAATTCAGTTCAAAAACGACCAAAAACTGCAGTACAAGAAAACAAGCAGTTTAATGATAAAAACTGTTAGCGCTTTCACCCGTAGGCTTCTTCAGACAGTAACAAATAAAAAATGTACCTTCTCAATTTAAATACTGAAGCAAAGCTGGCAATAGGTTAAAAACAAAAACATGTTAAAAGCCATTCACGGCACATTTAAAGAACCAAAACACAATATATATGTTACGGCAATCAAGCGCTAAGCATAAGAATGAAACAGCAAAAATGCATAAAACAAGAATTTTAAATGACCAATCATAAAAATATACTAAAAAACATATTGAGAACTCTTACATAGTAAGAAGTTTATATCCTGAGACTGAAATGCAGAATGAATTGTACAATTCATGTCTACAGTACACTACGGTCTGTAGCATCTCCTATTCCTTAGTGCAGGAGTTATATTCACTTTCTCATTAAGCCCAGGGAACTTATCTGCCCTGCATCTAATGATCCAATGCATTTCTTTTTCCAAGGTACAATTGATAATATCTCCTCCCCTCTTATTCAAATGTATTACTTCCATAACACTGAACAAAAAGGTATGTTGTGGACCAGTCGCTAAAACATGTCTGGCTAATGCATTGGTGGTATTGGCTATCCTAATCTGATACATGTGTTCCCTCATCCGTTCCCTTAGGGACCTATTCGTTTTGCCTATATAAAACGAAGTACAGGCAGAGCACCTAGCCAGATAAACAACGTTCGAGTCTAAGCAATTGGTGCCTGTAGAAAACTTAAACTCATACTTCGTAATGGGATGGATGAAGGATGTCCTGGTATCTACCAAAACACATTGATTACAATGTCCACATGGATACGTATTCCGGACTATTTCATCAACAGGACGTACAACGGATGGTATAGTCCTGTGACACAAGATACTCTTCACGTTAGGCTTATTCTTATAACTAACCATAGGCTTTGAACCTACGATATTCTTAACCATGGGATCTAAGGTTAAAATCTCCCATCTATCTTCCATAAAGTTCCTAATAAACCTTGCATCCTTGGTATAAAAGAGAGGGGCCCTTACAATACCTTGAGATGGCTTATCAACATCAGGTCCAATATCTTGGACCAAACCTAAATCTGAGAAATAAGGTCTGGCTACACTATTACGAAGGGAGTCCACCTCCAGCTTCATCTTACTAAAAGTGTCCTGCTTATACCCCCGTGCCAAGAACATCTCTCCCATCCTTTTTAATTCTTGAGAATATCCTACATCAGAGGGATTCAACCTCGAAGCCCGCATGATCTGTCCTTTCATCACATTATTGAACACATAGGTAGGATGCATACTGCTCCTATGAAGGAGTGCATTCCGATAACATGGTTTCCTATGTATAGAAGTATTAATGAGACCATCCGGAAGCCTATGCATATCCACATCCAAGAAAGAAATAGCATCTTCTGAGTAACACAGAGTAAACTTCAAAAACTCTGTAGAATGATTAACATCATACACAAAAGACAACAATTCCTCAGAGGTACCAAACCAAACGAGGAAGAGGTCATCCACGAACCTCCTGTAGAACCTTACATGGTCCTTAAAATGACTTAATTGAAACAGATACTGATCTTCCCACTCAGCCATGACTATGTTGGCGTAGCTATGGGCACAGGAAGTGCCCATAGCTACGCCATCATTTTGTAAGTAGATATCCTCAACAAACATAAACACATTATTTGTGAGTATAGTCTCCAAAAGCAAAGCAAGTAAATCCATGAACCTATTAGTATAACTAGAGTTCCTACGTAGATGATTAAGAAAAAACTGGACCCCTAAATCATTGGGTATAACGGTGAATAGACTCACCACATCCAGAGTAACTAATAAAAACTCACTCAAAGGTTCTACATTCCTCATAAAGTCATATAGATCTATCAAAAATTGTTTGCTATCCCTGAGGATATGAGGACTCCCATCCACCAGGGGTCTAGAGTAGTGCTCAATGTAAATAGACATAGGTTCGGTCAACCATCCCTGTCCCGAGACAATAGGTCTCATCGGAGGTGGATTTACCGATTTATGTACCTTGGGTAACCCTTGTATTATTGGAATACGTGGATTCTTCACCTTCAAATAGTTATAAAGCTCTTCGGTGATATCATGACTCAATGCCAGATCATCTAACATTCCAAAAACCGTGAAGACCTTCTCTGTTACCAAGGTCATATCAATCTTCGTATAAAACGAACCTGTGGTCAACAATGTTTGCATAATATCCACATAAGCACCCGTGTCCATTAATACAATAGGCCCACCCTTATCAGCTGGTCTGATAACAATTTCCGGATCAAGCCTTAAAGCTTCTAGCGCCTGTCGTTGATTTGCATTCAAATTCTGAACATGTTTACAATGTCTATTGGTAGTGAAATACTGATATATGTCATTCTCAACAAGGCGTGAGTAGGTATCCAACAGAGGATGTAACTGTGGCAAATACACACTGTTCTGTTTAAATCTCACTTCCCTCGCATTTTCATGAGAAGAGTGGAAATCTATCTTTAACTGTATGTTCCTCACAAATGTTTTCAGGTCCAATATAGACTCAACCAAATCACCACGTTTGGTAGGTATAAAATTAAGGCCCCTATTCAATACCTCATGCTCATACTGAGTCAATGCTCTCTTGGTTAAATTAATAACTAACGTATTGTGGTTTTCTGGGCCTATTGTATTAATGGACATGGGTGCTTATGTGGATATTATGCAAACATTGTTGACCACAGGTTCGTTTTATATGAAGATTGATATGACCTTGGTAACAGAGAAGGTCTTCACGGTTTTTGGAATGTTAGATGATCTGGCATTGAGTCATGATATCACCGAAGAGCTTTATAACTATTTGAAGGTGAAGAATCCACGTATTCCAATAATACAAGGGTTACCCAAGGTACATAAATCGGTAAATCCACCTCCGATGAGACCTATTGTCTCGGGACAGGGATGGTTGACCGAACCTATGTCTATTTACATTGAGCACTACTCTAGACCCCTGGTGGATGGGAGTCCTCATATCCTCAGGGATAGCAAACAATTTTTGATAGATCTATATGACTTTATGAGGAATGTAGAACCTTTGAGTGAGTTTTTATTAGTTACTCTGGATGTGGTGAGTCTATTCACCGTTATACCCAATGATTTAGGGGTCCAGTTTTTTCTTAATCATCTACGTAGGAACTCTAGTTATACTAATAGGTTCATGGATTTACTTGCTTTGCTTTTGGAGACTATACTCACAAATAATGTGTTTATGTTTGGTGAGGATATCTACTTACAAAATGATGGCGTAGCTATGGGCACTTCCTGTGCCAATAGCTACGCCAACATAGTCATGGCTGAGTGGGAAGATCAGTATCTGTTTCGATTAAGTAATTTTAAGGACCATGTAAGGTTCTACAGGAGGTTCGTGGATGACCTCTTCCTCGTTTGGTTTGGTACCTCTGAGGAATTGTTGTCTTTTGTGTATGATGTTAATCATTCTACAGAGTTTTTGAAGTTTACTCTGTGTTACTCAGAAGATGCTATTTCTTTCTTGGATGTGGATATGCATAGGCTTCCGGATGGTCTCATTAATACTTCTATACATAGGAAACCATGTTATCGGAATGCACTCCTTCATAGGAGCAGTATGCATCCTACCTATGTGTTCAATAATGTGATGAAAGGACAGATCATGCGGGCTTCGAGGTTGAATCCCTCTGATGTAGGATATTCTCAAGAATTAAAAAGGATGGGAGAGATGTTCTTGGCACGGGGGTATAAGCAGGACACTTTTAGTAAGATGAAGCTGGAGGTGGACTCCCTTCGTAATAGTGTAGCCAGATCTTATTTCTCAGATTTAGGTTTGGTCCAAGATATTGGACCTGATGTTGATAAGCCATCTCAAGGTATTGTAAGGGCCCCTCTCTTTTATACCAAGGATGCAAGGTTTATTAGCAACTTTATGGAAGATAGATGGGAGATTTTAACCTTAGATCCCATGGTTAAGAATATCGTAGGTTCAAAGCCTATGGTTAGTTATAAGAATAAGCCTAACGTGAAGAGTATCTTGTGTCACAGGACTATACCATCCGTTGTACGTCCTGTTGATGAAATAGTCCGGAATACGTATCCATGTGGACATTGTAATCAATGTGTTTTGGTAGATACCAGGACATCCTTCATCCATCCCATTACGAAGTATGAGTTTAAGTTTTCTACAGGCACCAATTGCTTAGACTCGAACGTTGTTTATCTGGCTAGGTGCTCTGCCTGTACTTCGTTTTATATAGGCAAAACGAATAGGTCCCTAAGGGAACGGATGAGGGAACACATGTATCAGATTAGGATAGCCAATACCACCAATGCATTAGCCAGACATGTTTTAGCGACTGGTCCACAACATACCTTTTTGTTCAGTGTTATGGAAGTAATACATTTGAATAAGAGGGGAGGAGATATTATCAATTGTACCTTGGAGAAAGAAATGCATTGGATCATTAGATGCAGGGCAGATAAGTTCCCTGGGCTTAATGAGAAAGTGAATATAACTCCTGCACTAAGGAATAGGAGATGCTACAGACCGTAGTGTACTGTAGACATGAATTGTACAATTCATTCTGCATTTCAGTCTCAGGATATAAACTTCTTACTATGTAAGAGTTCTCAATATGTTTTTTAGTATATTTTTATGATTGAGGTCATTTAAAATTCTTGTTTTATGCATTTTTGGTGTTTCATTCTTATGCTTAGCGCTTGATTGCCGTAACATATATATTGTGTTTTGGTTCTTTAAATGTGCCATGAATGGCTTTTAACATGTGTTTGTTTTTAACCTATTGCCAGCTTTGCTTCAGTATTTAAATTGAGAAGGTACATTTTTTATTTGTTACTGTCTGAAAAAGCTTACGGGTGAAAGCGCTAACAGTTTTTATCATTAAACTGCTTGTTTTCTTGTACTGCAGTTTTTGGTCGTTTTTGAACTGAATTGTTGGATTGCTGTGATCATGGAACTTTTAATTCTGCATTTTACCAGCCATTTTGACCCAGCGCATTGTGGTGATTTTTATTTGCTTATGCTTTGTTTCCATTGCGATTGCTGGGTCATATCTCCGTTGTTCCGGTGTGGTCTTTACCCTTGTTTTGTGCTTTATATTAGTTAGGGTTAGTTTCAGTTGAGTGAAAGTGAGCATCAAGAAGGTAGAAGAAAGAGAAGAGAAGAAACCAGGAAAACAGGAGTGAGAGCCAAACTTTGCAGGCAGTTCTGGAAATACATAGATAATCAGATGTTGGAGGTTAATCAAGGAAATCACAGTTTTATCACTTGATATCACAGAAAGTAAAAGAAAAAGGTTAATTTGTGGCACTGATTAGACAGCTCTGTATCATCTTATGCATTAGGAAGTTATCTGTGGCATCTGTACCATATCATTATGGAAAGCATCTTATAAAATGGGCATTCAGATGTATCCTCCAGTTACATACATGTGTTGCCCTTTGAGGTTCTGCAGGTAGCACATTTTTTTGTGTGAACCAACATTTTCAGGAGGCTATCTGTGAATCATATCCGGCAATATAGTATCAGTGTGCTGTTCACATAGTAGCTGTCGTCACCTTGCAGTGTTGAAGCTCAGCTGGCTTTTAGCTTTCATCAGCTTGGTTTATGGATTTGGGCAAACCAATCGATACGTTATGTTTAGTCAGGAATCTGTTTGTTATGCAATCAGCTATGGGACATCAGTTTCATGTTTTTTTTTGTTTTGTTTTTTTATAATGTTAAAAGATGGTGTTTAGGTGAGAGATAAGACTGCCTTCAACATGCTGATCTGTGAGTCGTCATGAGGTGGTGTGTTAGAATGCAAATTGGGGGGGGGTTCTTCTCAGTGGTGGTATATGTCATGATATCAGGTGAAAGAAATGAAACCCTGTTGGGGGATGGGGCAAGGAAAATTGCATGCTATAAAAAATATACATATACGTGTGTGTGTGTGTGTGTGTGTGTGTGTGTGTGTGTGTGTGTGTGTGTGTGTGTGCGTGTGTGCGTGTGTGTGTGTGTGTGTGTGTGTGTGTGTGTGTGTGTGTGTGTGTGTGTGTATCAAGGAGTTCCTTCACAGACAAGGCATTATTCAGTGCATAGTCACATTACTTAGTACATGGAAACCGAGTACTTAGCTCTTGCTGTTTAAAATGAAAACTGGCCCCTCTGCACAGGAACATGGTTTGGGATTGAGGCCATTTAGGTCAACACTGGGAGAACAACTGAGACTGAGCTGGTTATGTTTATTCCTGCATGTCTCAATGCTAAGACTGAGCTGGTTAGATATTTCTAAGATGGCTGCACACTGAACTGAGAAAAAGGAGTGCCATTGAAAATTTTATGGTAAAATAAAGTTACTAGCTAGTAAATACACTGTCTGGATTCCAGGAAAGAAGAAATTTGGAAAACCTGAAAGAAAATCAGTCAGAAAAAGTGAAGAGAAAAACTGGGAAAGATTCTGCAGCTGTTCATCAAAAAGCAGTTCAAGTTTCAGCTTTGGTTCAAGAGATAACTTCCAGTAATTTAGAGGAAAAACTAAATCAAATGTACTCAGAGGTGATTAAAATAAATGAAACATTGAAGGAATACATCAATACAAACAATAAAAGGCTGGAAAAATAGAAGATTCTTCAACTATTCATTCAGATGAACTGATAAAATTCCAGAAAATCAGAGGCTGACATAAAGAAAATGCTGGCTGAATATGAGGTTTCTCAAGACTGTTTAATGAAAATAGCACAGTCAGAAGACAGAGCACACAGAGAAAACCTAAGAATTTCTGCTGTATCAAAGAAACTGGAATGAGCAGGCTGTACTAATTTTATTTTATGAAAGCACAAATAAGCAAGTGTACTGATGTTCCACAGCAGATATTTATTAATTGAAAGGGAATATCGAGTGTACACTCCAAACCTGGCCATGAGAAAATGGCTGAGACCTGCAGTAGTAAAGATGCAGAAAGAGTTGATCCTGACAAAATTGTGGCAGATGGGCAAAGTATTAAAAATTAGAGACAGCAGAGTTGTTGCTGTTGTTGTTTCTTTCAGCTTTTCCCTGTTAGGGGTTGCCACAGTGGAACTCTGGTCTGCTAATAATTGGCAGTAGATTTTTACGTGCCGAGTTGCCAGCCCTGATGCACAACCTTCAACGAAGGTACGCCCATTTATGCATGTCTCCACACAGAAGACACTCTAGCTTAGAATTGAACAGGACAATGTCTTACTGTGAGGCAAAAATGCTACCGCAGCACCACCACTACAGTAAATTTTTATATAAAATGATTATTCATTGTACACTAGGCAGAAGAGAAACAAATTGATCCCAGCAATCAGGGAATGTTGAAAGGCAAATGTGAGATTCAAACTGCTGTATCCAACTGTCCTCAAAGTGTTTTTTTTTCCTAGAGGATCAAAGTAATTTTTTGACACAGAACAATCTAAGGAGGAAACAACAAAGTTTATCCAACAAAAAGTGAGTCAGGAAGCAGAAGGAGACTGCTTCTCATTCTACTCATGGTAGGGTTCATGGAGAGACTTTGCCTGAGAAACCTTTTCCAATGTACCAAAGGAAAATGCTTGAGAGACAGAAAAAAGCAATGCAATTGACTAGAAGAGTCAGCAGTACCTTGGACTTGAACCAAAGTCTGGTGTTGGGATATACCGATGAACAGGAAGAAGACTAGCAACCCTGAAATTAGTGAACAAATTGACGACTATAAAGCATCTTATCACATTTTTGCAATGTAGCAGCTTAAACCTCACACCTGCCTCTCAAGATTCCCTGATTACTGGAATAAATTTGTTTCCTTCTGCCTGGTGTATAGTGAATAACCATTTTCCACACTCTACTGTCTCCAACTTTTAATACTTTGTCCTTTTGCCACATGTTTGTCAGGATCAACTTTTTTGCTGGTACATTTGCATCTTTACTAATAAAGGTCTTGGCTGCTTTTTCATGGCCATATTTGGAGCACACACATAGTGTGCCCTTTCAGTTAACAGTTCATGCTATGGCATACCAGTCAAGTTACTTATTTGTGCCTTCATAACATTAATACAGTCTGTTTCTCTGGTACAGCAGAAAATCTCTGATTTTCCCTATGTGTTCTGTTCTCTACTTCTACCATTTTATGAAACATCTCTTCTTGAGCAGCCTTATATTCAGCCAGCATTTTCTTCATTTGACATCTGATATTTGCAGTTTTATCAGCTCATCTGAATATCTGTTTAAAGCTTCTTTCATTTTTTCTGGAATTTTGTTATTTGAGTTGATATTCTCCTTCAGTGATTCATTTATTTTAATCAGCTCTTAGCACATTTGACTTATTTTTCCTCTGGATTACTGGAACCATGTGTGAAGATATGTGAAGGCTGCCAGGATGGAAGTACCAGGTTCTATGTGGACTACAGGAAATTAAATAGTCACACAGAGTGAGATGCTTACCCTATGCCTAAGACAGATGAGGCCCTAGAGCAGTTGGGTGGGCCTAAGTATCTTACCACCATTGATCTTATCAAGGGTTACTGGCAGGTGCCCTTGACTCCCAGTGCTAGAAAGAGATCAGCCTTTGTGATGCCTTTTGGCTTGTATGAGTTCACAAAGATGCCGTTTGGGATGAAAAATGCCCCAGCGACTTTCCAAAACTCGCAGTTGAGATGTCTGAATGAAGGAATTCTTCCTATTGTTTTGAGACCAGAGTTAATGGCTAGAATTTAGATGTATAATGCCTTTTATTGCTCTGGTTTCCTGACCACCTGCAAGATCAAAAGTGCTGTTACACTCTGAGTTTCTTTTAGCTTGGGAAACAGAGAATAATGATGTAATCTGAAATGAGTCAGTGGTACTGTTTTATCAATTTAAGGATAGAGAGAGAGAATCCGAGCATTTTGCATTTGTTTTCAGAACTGACAATATCACCAGCACTGCCTTGCTCTATATGTAAGTTTATTTTAGGACTGTGTTTGCTCTTAGATATAGATAGGAGATAGGAAGTCTAGTCTAGCTGTCTTCTGTATTGATGTCAGAACTTTTCTACTGTATTATTTTAAGCATTTCTCTGTGATCCCTGAACTCTTGACTAGCACTGTGTAGTAAGTATTGTCTTGTGTTCTTATTGTTTATTAAATATTTTAAACCTTTCAATTGTGGCTGTTTTATGTAGAGACAATTTAAGTTCTAGAGTACATTGCATGTATATAGTGATACTGTCCAAGCCACTTCAAATAAGCCTTCCTGTTCCTCACACTTACCATTTGGATAATAATATTGCACAGTAATAATTGGACACCCTTTGATAAGGGCCTTATTAGTAGCTGATAGTGGTTGGTGGCAAGTGGTACTACCATATAGTCTGGGCAGAAGGGGCATAGCTGGAGAACCTGTGCCAGCCTTCCCCAGGAGTGTCTGCGTGTTTGTATATAACTCATATCTCCAAGTGTGTGTGTGTCAATTACTTGGGCAGGGACACAAAGCACTGGTTGGACAGAGAGGGTGCTGAAGGTTTTAGCTTGACCACTAGGTTGAGATATTGACCCTATAGCTGTGCCAGTGGGGAGACTTATTGGGGATCTGGAGAGAAAGGGAAAAAACAGCCCCAGACTGAATGTGATCTCTGTGTGCTCTTAAGGGAAATTATACTTTACTGTGTGTGTACTTGCTATCCTTCTCAGTGTGGACAACCCTCACTGGTGTTAGTGGTGAGGATTGAGGCTCCTCGATTGCTGGGCCAGTGCATGGGTGTCACACCATGTCTTATTCCAAAGCTGGAGCTTGAACTGTTTTTTTGCTGAACATCTGTAAGATTCTTACCAATCAGTGTTTTCTGTTCACATTTTCTAGTTGAGTTTTTTCAGACTCTATTAGTGTCTTCTTTACAGGTATCGAGGAAGTTTACTCACTAGCCAGCAGCTGAATTTTACTCAAGTTGACAATATCTGTAGCTGCAGTTTCTCAGTTTCTGGGCTGAAGTTAATGTGCTGATCAGTGGGCAGCCATCTTGGACGTCTGTTTCCTTTATTTTTAGCATTACTACTTCTCTTTCAACTTTTGTTAATCGAGGAAGTTGTAGTTACCTACCTACATACATGCAAAATATTTCTGGCACATTTCAGTAGTGCCTTTCCAGTTTGTCAATATTCCAAAACAATAATTTCCATAATAAAAGTCCAAGTTATTCTTAAAAAATATCTTAACTAGTACGTGTTTTAATATAACTTGGTAGTCTATTCCATGCCATAGCTACTATCTCAGGAAATTAATTAGTACATTTCTCATTCCTGTATAATCTCCTTCACAGATTGACTCATGATGTTCCACTACTTTTTGATAATTCCAAACATTCCTAGAGGTTGTTGTCTCCAAATGCCCTATAAAATTGGGCAGTGAACTCTTTAAATGAGCAAAAGCCAGCAAACTACTGTAAATAAATAACCAAAATTGGTAGCTGAAGAGTCTGGGGATGCACAAGCCAGTGCATTTCTTTGTGCCAGTCACAAGCCGCATAAATGGGGAGGGTTGCATCAGGAAGGGCATCCGGCATAAAATTTTGCCAAATCATACATGCAGACAACAGTACAGATATACATACCGGATCAGTCGAGGCCCGGGTTAACAATGACCAACACCAGTACTGTTGGCCAACAGGGTGCTGGCGGAAATTGGGCTACTGTTGGCCGAAGGAGGAGAAGAGGGGGAAGGCATGCCCGAAGGCAGGTAAAGGCTAGGACTGTGATAGTGAGGGTCAGAACTTTGAATGTTGGAAGTATGACTGGTATAGGGAGAGAGATAGCTGATATGATGGACTGAAGAAAGGTTGGTATATTGTGTGTGCAAGAGACCAGATGGAAGGGGAGCAAGGCTAGGTGTATTGGAGGTGGTTTCAAATTGTTTTATCATGGTGTGGATGGGAGGAGAAATGGCGTAGGCTTTATCCTGAAGAAACAGTATGCTAAGAGTGTTTTAGAGGTGAAAAGAGTGTCGGATAAAGTGATGTTTATGAAGCTGGAAACTGATGGTGTAATGATGAATGTTGTTAGTGCATATGCTCCACAAAGTGCGTGTGCGATGGACGAGAAAGAAAAATTTTGGAGTGAGTTGGATGAAGTGGTGATGACTGTACCCAAGGGTGAGAGAGTGGTGATTGGAGCAGATTTCAATGGGCATGTTGGTGAAGTGAACAGAGGGGATGAGGAAGTGATGGGTAGGTATGGTGTTAAGCAAAGGAACGCAAAAGGTCAGATGGTAGTGGATTTTGCGAAAAGGATGGACATGGCTGTGATGAATACGTATTTTAACAAGAGGGAGGAGCATAGGGTGACATACAAGAGTGGAGGAAGATGCACACAGGTGGATTATATCTTATGTAGAAGGGCCAGTCTGAAGGAGATTGGAGACTGTAAAGTGGTGGCAGGGGAAAGTGTAGTTAGGCAGCATAGGATGGTGGTTTGTAGGATGACATTGGTGATCAAGAAGAGGAGGATGAGTGTGAGGGCAGCACCAAGGATCAAATGGTGGAAATTGAAAAAGGGTAATTGTGAGGTGATGTTCAGGGAAGAGTTAAGACAGGCACTGGGTGGCAGTGAAGAGTTACTGAATAGCTGGGTAACTACAGCAGAGCTAGTAAGAGAGATGGCTAGAAAGGTGCTTGGTGTGACATCTGGAAAGAGGAAGGAGGACAAGGAGACCTGGTGGTGGAATGAAGAAGTACAGGAAAGTATACAGAGAAAGAGGTTGGTGAAGAAGTGGGATTGTCAGAGAGATAAAGAAAGTAGACAAGAGTATAAGGAGATGAGGTGCATGGCAAAGACAGAGGTGGTGAAGGCTAAGGATAAGGCGTATGAAGAGTTGTATAAAAGGTTGGACACTAAGGAGGGAGAAAAGGACCTGTTGGTTGGCTAGACAGAGGGACCGAGCTAGTAAATATATGCAGCAGGTAAGGGTGATAAAGGATAATGAGGGAAATCTACTCACAAGCAAGGAGAGTGTGTTGGGCAGATGGAAAGAGTATTTTGAGGGGCTGATGAATGAAGAGAATGAGAGAGAGAAGGTTGGATGATGTGCGGATAGTGAATCATGAAGTGCAGTGGATTAGCAAGGAGGAAGTAAGGACAGCTATGAAGAGGATGAAGAACGGAAAGGCTGTTGGTCCAGATGACATACCTGTGGAAGCATGGAGGTGTTTAGGTGAAATGGCAGTGGAGTTTTTAACTAGATTGTTTAATGAAATCTTGGAAAGTGAGAAGATACCTGAGGAATGGAGAAAAAGTGTTTTGGTACCGATTTTTAAGAATAAGGGTGATGTGCAGAGCTGTAGTAACTACAGAGGGATTAAATTGATCAGCCACAGCATGAAGTTATGGGAAAGAGTAGTGGAAGCTAGGTTAAGATGGGAGGTGATGATTAGTGATCAGCAGTATGGTTTCATGCCAGGAAAGAGCACTACAGATGCGATGTTTGCTCTGAGAGTGTTGATGGAGAAGTACAGAGAAGGTCAGAAGGAGTTGCATTGTGTCTTTGTGGATTCAGAGAAAGCATATGACATGGTGCCTAGAGAGGAGTTGTGGTATTGTATGAGGAAGTCGGGAGTGTAAGAGAAGTATGTAAGAGTGGTACAGGATATGTACGAGGGTAGTGTGACAGCGGTGAGGTCTGAGTTGGGAGTGACGGATGCATTTAAGGTGGAGGTAGGATTACATCAAGGATCAGCTCTGAGCCCTTTCTTATTTGCAATGGTGATGGACAGGTTGACAGATGAGATCAGACAGGAGTCCCCGTGGACTATGATGTTTGCAGATGACATTGTGATCTGTAGTGAGAGTAGGAAACAGGTGGAGGAGAACCTGGAGAGGTGGAGATATGCTCTAGAGAGAAGAGGAATGAAGGTCAGCAGGACTAAGACAGAATATATGTGTGTGAATGAGAGTAAGGATAAAAGAATGGTGAGGATGCAGGGAGTAGAGGTGGCGAAGGTGCATGAGTTTAAATACTTGGGATCAACAGTTCAGAGTAATGGTGAGTGTGGAAGAGAGGTGAAGAAGAGAATACAGGCAGGATGGAGTGGGTGGAGAAGAGTGTCAGGAGTGATTTGTGACAGACGAGTACCAGTAAGAGTGAAAGGAAAGGTCTACAAGGGGGCAGTGAGACCAACTATATTATATGGGTTGGAGACAGTTGCAATGACAAAAAGGCAGGAGTCAGAGCTTGACGTGGCAGAGTTGAAGTTGTTAAGATTTGCACTGGGTGTGACGAGGATGGACAGGATTAGGAATAAGTATATTAGAGGGTCAGCCCAGGTTGGAAGGTTTGGAGACAAAGCCAGAGAGGCAAGATTACGTTGGTTTGGACATGTGCTGAGGAGGGATACAGAGTATATTGGGAAAAAGATGCTAAGGATGAAGCTGCCAGGTAACAGGAAAAGAGGAAGGCCTAAGATAAGGTTTATGGATGTGGTGAGAGAGCACATGCAGGTGGTTGGTGTGACAGAGCAAGATGCAGAGGACATGACGAAATGGAAACAGTTGATCTGTTGTGGCGACCCCTAATGGGAGCAGCCGAAAGAAGAATAAGAAGGTAGCTGAAGAGTCTATAACATTCAGAATGTTGAGGAGATATATAATCTTGGCAGACACTAGTTTTTGTAGATCGTGTGATAGGCATGAAGCAGTTTTCTTGTTTCCTATCAAGCTGTTTTTGAAGTCAGTTGAGCATATGAAAGCTGTTCATTTAAACCAAAAAGTCCAATATGATATAAATTGATCATTATTTGTAGATGTCAAGGTAGTTTTCAGTATTAGTTTCAGTCTTCTAAAATATTCCTTATTAAGTTTTGTTTTCTTTCATCTTGTATTGTTGCCCCTTCATCTAGTCCCATATATTATATACTTCTTGTTCCATTTCTATTGAATTCCTCCCCAGGTTTTATATTTTCTTATTTTTAAACACCTTTATTAAGTTATGATTTAAGACATAGGCAAGCATACGTTAACAAAGAAAACAAATCATATTGACATTTCTTTCCAGTTACATATATTATACCTCACATATCTTTTGTTTGTAACTATCATCAGTGAAGTGTTACATAAATTACTAAATTCCTGCCTTCCCTTAAATCTCATGCCTTCTTCTCATGAGCATTATTTTGCATGTATACTTTTCACAATTTCCATTTATTTCTATGTCATTTGCTCTTCTCTTTCTAAAGATCCTTCTTCCAGTACTTTTATATATTTTATAATATCCAGTACTTTAAATTCAGTTGGTTTAGACTTTAACTTCCATTTTCTAGTAATTGTTTTTTTGGTAGCCTACAAAATTAAACTTAATAAGGCCTTATTATATCTAGGCAATTCAGACCCTTTGTCCCATCTCAGAGGAATCATTTCGTTAGTTACCACCATTTGCTCACTCAATATTTCTGCTAAAGTATACTGTAGGGATTTTTTTAAATCTGCCAACTTATTATACTCCAAAAATGTATATCCCGAGTTATCTCCTACTTCCCCATTACACCTCCAACATTTGATGTTTACCAGAGGAAAAATTCTTTGAAATCTGCTTGGGGTATAAAAATATGCAAATACTTCCAAGCAGAGTTCCCAAACTTTCTAGACTTTGTAACATACTTGGGAGCTATACAAATGTCATCCCATTGTTTTCTTGTAAATTGCTTTTCCAGTCTATCTTCCCAATCTCTCCTGACCTCCTTTGACTGATTCTTATAGCTATCATGCAATATTTTATATGCCATAATAATTATCAGTTTTTTAACAGCAGCTTCTGTTCTGAATTCAACTAAAAACTCTACCAATGCAGGTCTTTTACGTAAGACACTCCTATCCCTTTCTCTTTGTATATACTCTTTTTTTAAACACCTTTATTTAGTTATCACTTGTGACATAGGCACATTTACATTTATACAAAAGTAATCAAATTGTATTAAACTAACATTAACAAATATTATCATTGCTGGAGCCTTCCTGTGTCCTGAAAAAGTGCTCTTCAAACTATCTGGAGATATACAGAGCTGAGTATATTTTTCTGGCACTTCAGAGTTGTGTACTGGTAATTGTTGTTTGACTAATTTTATATTATTGCTGGCTGACTTCAGAGTTGTGCACTGTTATTTTTGCTTCACTGTATAGTTTTTCAGATCTCTGCTGAAGGTGTTGGTCTTTCCATACTCACCCTCCCTATTCCTGTGTTGTTGTTTAAATTTGGAGGTTTTTGCAGTTGCCCGCTTCCACTATAGATTTGATCTGGGACACTCCCCCCAGTCCCATCTCTTTACCTCATTCTACCTAATAGACTCCTTCTAGATTGTTTTTAGTAATTTTTAATTTAATTGCATTTTTTAAACTGTTTGGTCTAACATTGCTACATACTCAAGTGTGCTAGCTTGCACTGCATTTGAATTGTTTTGACTGCTGTTTTAGCTACTTTTCTGTATATATATAAAAAAATACCTTTCCTGTAACTAGTGTAGTCCAGATTCAGCTTTGCTGTATCCAGGACTGTATGTAAGCTTCTAAGCCCCCCCCCCATGCTTTCTGTGTTGGGAGGGAAGCCTTCTAGCTTATCAGTGGGAGTGGTAAGCACTAGGTAACCTATCTACCACATAAGGAGTGGTTCTGGCCCAGAAATTGTAATTATTGGCCGTTTGGGCAGTTTTTCCATCTCTCTCAACTTTCTGATTTAAAAGCCCACATTTGCACTTGTTTCCCCCTTTCCTGTAACTAGTTTAGCCCAGATACAGATTCTTACTTTTAGCACTTGAATTTGCTTATTCGTGATCAGCACTTGTTCAGAACTTGTAAGCACTAAATAACCTACTAATTACTACAGCATTCTACCTTCCTCATTACCTAGAGGAAAACAGTTTTGGTACTTACTTTCCTCACTTGCTTAGAGAAAAAACAGCTCTTGCACTCACTTTCCTCACTTATCTAGAGGAAAATAGTTTTTTTATTCAGGCATGTCCAAGGGTCAGCTCCCAGTGTTCTCTCCTGTCTATCTGATGAATCTGGGCATCTTGGGGCAATGTATAAATTGCCTCATGTACACAGACAACCCTCTCCTCCTACCACCCAACACTACAACCTGTGAGAGATGCACTTATCTAGCCAAACTGGAGGTAAAGCTCTCTCCAATCAAGACTGAACTTGACAGGCAAGAGGAGAAGGTAAACACTTGCACCACACCACACTCATCACATAGTCTCACTAAATCTACACCACCAAAATCCACACATAAAAACACAAAAACTTTCACGGAGGCTCTCAATAATAATCTGCTCAAGCAACAGAGACCTCCAAAGCAGAAATGCAAGCAACCTCCACCCCCCAACACAACCCAAGTGACACATAGCCTGCAGACTCAGTGTGCCACTCAACCACAGCCAATAAGGCAAAACAACGTACCCAACACACTAGTCATAGGTGACCCTATAGTCAGGCACACTGATGTCCCGCTCACCAGGCTAAACAAGGAGAAGGTTACTGTCAGCTGCCTGTCGGGTGCCAGGATCCGCCACAGAACCCATGCACTCAGGTCACTCCACAACAAGTACAAATATGACTCTGTCATTGTCCATGTTGGTGTAAACGACCTGAGACGTATCTCCCTGGACTACATGAAAAGAGACATGCAAGAGCTCTCCGATCTTGTAGCCCAGGCAGGTATGACCCAAGCCCTGAGTAGCATTCTGCCATCACCCAGAATGATGCCACAGTACAAGGACAAAATGATTGACTTCAACAATTGGCTAAGCTTCTGGTGCCATTCTTTAGGGATCCAGTATCTGTCTGCCTGGGATGACATGGTCGACAGACCACGATGCTTTGCCAGAGATGGCCTGCACCTGTCACCCCTGGGATTCTGGATACTGGCTAAGGTTCTTGCCGCCCCTATAGTGCCTTTTTTAGGCAAGGTTCAAATGACAAATTCACCGCCATAACAGGAACAGGCAAGCAAAAAATGAGGGTGATGCTACTCAATGCTAGAAGTCTAAATCTCAAAATGCACTCACTCGAGGCACTCCTTAAAATGGAGAACATTGATATCTGTGCAGTGACTGAGACCTGGTTCAAGGATCCAGAGAGCACCCCTGCACTACCAGGCTATAACTCATACCACACTTTTCGGCCATGTAACCTGGACCGGAACACCAAAGGCGGAGGTCTGTCCATATTCATTAAGGATATCCACACCTCCAGGTTAGTTGCTCAGCATAATGCAGCCAAGGTTATCCAAGTGCAACTAACTCTGGGCAAATCTGCAATCCAAATTGTAGCTTGCTACAGATCATCCACCATGCCCCAGGATTCCCACTCCTCTTTTCTTGATGTACTGGAAAATATTAGGGTTCAACCAAACACCCTAATAATGAGCGATTTCAACTACCCCCAACATTAACTGGGAAAATTACTCATGTACCAACTCCTTTGCGCAACGCTTTCTGGAATTCATAAACTCCAATGCCCTGGATCAATTTATCCACACCCCCACAAGGGGCAACAATATCCTAGATCTAGTCATTACCAATATGAGTGACCGGTGTTCCACACCTGAAGTCAACACCTCATTGGTCCGATCTGACCATAAGCTAATTACCCTAGATATCCACATCCTGCCTCCACCCCCCATTAAGGAAACCATGGTAAAAAATTTCTCCAAAGCCAACTTCATGCTTCTTAAGACAGAAGTGGTGAACTTCATGACACCCATGCAGATGGACAATACAGTTACGACTACTGAATCCTACACAATTGCACTTTATAAGCACTTACATGAGTGCATGGATCGTGCTATTCCAAACAGAATCAAGACACTATCCTCCAAAAAAAGGAAGACGATCTGGTGGTCCCCTGCCATAAACAAACTGTACAACAGAAGGAAGAAACTCTTGCAAAAGAGAGTAAAATCCCATGAGTGGAGGAGCTCCTTGGTCAGTCTCAGTAAGAAGCTGCGATCCCTGATAAAATCCTCCAAAGCTAGTTACGAAAACAAAATCGCCACTGATTCTAAAGACAACCACAAAGCATTCTACAGCTATGTCAAGAATCTCAATGGCAACACTCAGATCTGCTATGAGTTACAGCACAATGGCACTAAATATACAGACCCAACTGATATTGCCAACGTCCTGGCAGATAGATTCAGTGCTAACTTTACCCCCCTCTCACCCCCTAAAGAGCCCATCTCTATACTGGAAGAATGCAAAGTTCCTGTAATCACGGCTGCACAGGTAAAAACCACACTCTCCAAAGCCAAGAACACAGCATCCATGGGACCAGACAACATCCCAGGCTGCGTTCTACACGAACTACAGAACGACTTGGCACCCCGCCTAAGTACCATGTTCAGTCATAGCCTCACCTCAGGCTTTGTGCCTGCTGAATGGCACACAGCAACAATTATCCCACTCCACAAGGGGGGAGCCACCACGGACCCCAGAAACTACTGCCCCATTAGCCTGACGAGCCTGGTCTGCAAGGACATGGAATCTATCATCATGGAACTTATAAACAAAGACATTGGTCATTTCCAAACTCTGGATCCCACCCAGTTTGGGTTTGTAAAAGGCAGATCATGTCTCCTAAACCTGATAGACTTCTTTGAAGCAGTCACCAAAGCCGTAGACAAGGGTAAGGTGGTTCACACAGCCTATCTAGATCTTGCCAAGGCTTTTGACACCATCCCCCATTCTGGAATTATAGATAAACTCACTAAACTAGGTATAAATCCCTATGTCACAAGATGGGTTGCCAACTGGCTCACTGACAGAGCCCACACTGTGAAAGTAGCAGACTCCAACTCCGACTTCAGACCAGTGACAAGTGGAGTACCACAGGGTTCAGTCCTGGGCCCTCTGCTGTTTGGTATCTACTTCTCTGAAGTACAGGCTAACACAGAAGGTCTTTGGCTAACAAAGTTCACAGATGACTGCAAACTAAGAGCCATAATCAAAACTCCTAACAATGTGGACATCCTACAAAAGGGGCCTCACTGAGACAGATGCCTGGTTTCAAAGCCATGGCCATAAGCTCAGTGCCAAAAAGTGCATTGTCATCCCCTTTGGTAAAATCTCTGTACCCATGAACTACAACATAGGCGGTAGTATACTTAACACCGAAAGTGTGATAAGAGACTTTGGGACACAGGTGGACAGTAGTCTCTCCTTTGATAATCACATTGTCACAGTAGTCAGGAAATCCTTCTACATGGCACACCTCATCACAAAAGGTTTCTCATCCAGAAAAAAAGAGGTCATTGTTTCCCTCTACTCATCACTCATTAGACCTATTATAGAGTACAACGCCCCTTTTGGTATGTACCTCACAAGACATCTACAACAACTGGAAAGGCTGCAGAAATACCTCACAAAGAGGATTACCAGCCTCAAACAGATGCCCTACATAGACCATCTCAAAAAACTCCTGCTTTACTCCGTCACATATCGCCTACTCAGAGGTGATCTCTGCCTAACATACAAAGCTGTGTCAAACCCAGAGCTGTTGGACATGCTCCACTTAAAGAAATCCCAATCCCTCCGAGCCACATGCTGTAGGGACCTAAACCTTGTCACCACAATAAACAGAACATGCCAGAGGGATAGATTCCTGTCCCAGAGACTTCCCATACTCTGGAATAAACTACCTATCTATATCAAACAAAGCTCCTCATTAGCACTCTTTAAGAAAAATCTTGATGATTGGATGGGAAATAAGAAATTCATCCCGGGGATCACCTCTGTGGCTCTGCTAGACAGTGGCACAGGAAAATAATTTTCTTGGATGGCAAAAGCCAGGGTACCTTTTTGGCTGGGCTTATATAGGCCCCAGGGCCGATAGCCTAGTACCTACCTATGAACCAATGAACCTATTATATTTCACATATATTGCTATACATCATATAACATAAGCAGCATTACATAAATTATTCAATTCCTGCCCCCTTTTTTAAACAAGAAACATCTGTATTAAACAATTACTTATGACATAAGCAATTATACATTTATATAAATGAAATTGAATCACACCAACACAATCCTAGTTGCAAGTATTTTACATCACAAACCATACTGACACACTCCCAGTTGAAAACATTATACATCGCTTATCTACCCAATCATTTTCAGTCAAACATTACATAGCTCATTTAAGTCCTGCCTTCTTTTAAACCTCATTCCTCCTTTGTATGTATTGTTCTCACAATTCCATTTTTTTCTATGTAGTTTGCTCCTACCCTTTTCTAAAGATCTCAATTCCAGTTGTTTTCTCTCTGTTACTATATTCACTACTTCTAATATATTTGGTTTAAATTTTGATTTCCATTTTCTAGTAATTGTTTTTTGGCAGCCAGGATAATTAAACATAGCAAGGCCTTACTTTGTCTAGGCAATTTGGATTCTGCATCATAGCTTAGAAAGATCATCTCCCTTGTCATACCAATCCACCCACCTAGCATCTCTGACAGCGCATTCGACAAGGAATCCTTAAAGTCTGCCAACCCACCACACTCCCAAAAAATATGTTCCCAAGTATCTCTTTCTTATCCATCATACCTCCAACATTTGCTGTCTATATGAGGAAAAATTCTTTGGAGTCTACTTGGGGTATAAAAATATCTATGTAAACATTTCCAAGCAAAAGTCCTAAATCTTCTAGATTTTGTTGCATATTTGGGAAACATACATATATCCTCCCATTGTTTCTTTGTGAATTGCTTATCCAAGCTCTCTTCCCAATTCTTTCTAATCTCCTCTAATTGATTCTTATAGTTATCATGCAGTATTTTACATGATCTACTAATTATTCCTTTTTTAATGGCAATTTCTGCTCTAGATTCTACTAAAAGCTCTACCAATGCTGGTCTTTTATTTAGGACCCCCCTTATTTCTTTCTCTTTGCCTATACTCTGATATCAATCCTTGATAAAGAAGGCAATTTCTAACCTGCAGTTCAAATACATTCTTGGCCTGTTCCCATTCTGCTACCTTTCTCTCTCTAGTTATTTGCTCCCAACAACTTGGTTCCTTTGCCAGTTTTCTCCAATAAATTCTAGCCCCCTCTTGCGTATTGTCTGTATCCCTAATTGCAGTCACCCCTAGCAGCAGAATCTCCTTTTTCCATTCCTGTCTTAGCTTAGTTCTTAGAATACTTTCTGCTATTTTATGGATAGAATATTCTGTATGATTATTGTTATTCTCCGTAAAAGTCTACATCCAAAATCCCAGTCTCTCCTTGTTTCTTGAGCTTCTCCCCTGTTTCAACATCATCCCTTTCTACCTGAAATTATAGTTTTCTCATTGTGCTATGCACAGGGGCCTTAACTGTGTAGCTTTGAAATACCCCTTCAAATTGGGTAATCCCAATCCGCCCTGTTCTACTAGAAGAATCATCTTATCCCACTCGATTGTTGCTGTCTTCCCCTCCCAGATAAAGTCCTTCAGCTCTTTATTAATTGCTATCCACAACTTCTCCTCTGGTTGGGAAAAATATGCTTGATATGTGTATAAGACTAAAGAGACAAAACACATTTGACTGCTTGTATCTTACTATCCATATACATATAACAAAGCTTCCATTTTCTTGTTTTTTTTGTATTATATTTTGTTTAGTCTCTTTCCACATATTCTTAGCTGCCACAGAAGAATCATTTTAATTCATATTCCCAAATATTTCATTTTATCATGTCCCCATAAATATGAATATTGCTGAACCAATTTGTGTGTGAGTACATAATTTACCCCTATTGCCTTTGTTTTAGCTTCATTACTTTTATATCCTGAAAATATTTGAAACTGTTTCAAAATGTTCTACAATACTGTAATATCTTTTTCTGGTTTTGTCAGGTAAAAAATATCTGCAAATAGAACCAGCTTTTCTTGACTACCATACCAGTTATATCATTGAATTTCTGAGTCCCTCATTTTCTTTGCCAGTGGTTCTAAATATAATGCAAATCACAAAGGAGAATGAGGACATTACCTGCCTGGTTCCCCTGCTCAAGCAGAAATTATCAGAGAGGACCCCCACCCACTTAATTTTTGCCTCTGATCCCTTATATATATCCTCCAAATCAACCTTAAACCTTCTCAGGAAATGCAAATGCTTCATTGGCCTGCTCTTAAAGTCAATCAAGACCTGCCAACAAGAATGGTATCTTCTTACATTCTGCTTCCCTCTGGATCATCAGTGTTCTGTTAATGTTGTCAAAGTTTGCCTCTGGTCTACAAAAGCACATCCATATTTATCAATTTTGGCATTACTTTTGTCATCTTTTAGCCATTATAGACATGAACACTATATAATCATGGTTTAGTATTAAAATGGGCCTCTATAATGCTGGGTCTAATGGATCTTTACCCTCTGTAGGTATTACAGCTGCCACTACTTTCTTCCATAATGTTGGTACTTTTCCTCTTAAAATACTGTTAAACAAAACTTTCTAGATCTTTGTCAATATTTTCCATCCTAGCTTCCAAACTTCCACAAGAACACCATCTGTTCCTGTAGATTGGTTATACATCACAGTTTTTATCTCAGCTCCTCCTCCTATCCTAACCATTAGTAATTGAGCCTCATCTACCTCTAACCTTGGCATATTTGATTCTTCCATAACCATTTCCATTTGTATCTTTTCTTGATTTCCACATTTCTCTGCTTTATACAGTCCTTCATAGAATTTCTGAAATATTTCTAATACCTCTACATGATTTTGTTACCTTTCTTATTATAGGTTCCCTCAGCTTAGCGACAGCCTTTTCTACTTTCTGTTGCCCGAGTCATTGTGCTAAACAATTTTGTGCTCTACTGTTATTATAAAAAAAACAGTTGCTTAACAGCAATCCTTCTAAACTTGTGCATATTATTGAGGTAGTCCCTTATTTTCTGTCTAGCATTTTGCAGTTGATCCTCTTCTTGTTCTGTAAGATTCCCCCTATTCTGCAATACTTTAACATGTCAGTCCCTCAAAAATAATTCTT
The DNA here is from genome assembly GCF_019279795.1 of Protopterus annectens. Lineage (NCBI taxonomy): Eukaryota > Metazoa > Chordata > Ceratodontiformes > Protopteridae > Protopterus > Protopterus annectens. The sequence continues at coordinate 918,709,744 of NC_056731.1, forward strand.
GTTACTTCTTAACCATAGCTGCCTTTCTTTTATTTTAACCTTAATTTTATCACAATCCCTAGCTATATTTTCAGAAGAAATTTATGTCCTGTCTAATACTTCCTGAATGATCTCCACTACCCATTCCTTAATTTCCTCTCTTCGCAACAGATAGGTGGGAAAATGACAGTATCTTTTCATTTCATTACTCTGTATTTTTATTTTAGTTATTATTGGTGCATGATCTGAAATAGTTATTGGGTGCATATCAAGACCTTCAATTAAAAACCAGAATAACAAAAATATATCCTCGGCTCTCTTCCTGGATATGTCGAAAGCCTTCGACATGGTAAACCACCAGTTACTCCTCCAAACTTTGGAAACCCTACATCTGATCACCCTAGCCCTAAACTGGTTTCAAGCCTACCTCTCGGGCAGACAACAGGCAGTTATGTGGCTGAATAAGCTCTCTTGCCTGCTACCAAACACCATAGGCGTTCCTCAAGGGTCCATATTAGGACCTCTTCTCTTTTCAATATTCATAAATTACCTCCATTCAGTTATCCCCGAAGCCACCTGCATCCAATATGCAGATGACTCAACTCTCATATGTTCCAATCCCATCCTAGATAACCTTCTAACAACTACCCAACACAGCTTTACCATAGTTGAAAATTGGCTCACTGACCATCAACTCATCCTAAACCCAAAGAAAACCAAACTACTTCTCTTCTACCCAACTAACAAAATGCCTATCACACAATTCACTATACAATCCAATAATGGAACCATTATTTCACCTGATACCAGTGCTAAACTATTAGGGGTAAACATTGACAATAAACTTCGATTTGATATCCACATCAACCAAACTATTAAAACAGTAAACAAAAAACTTGGGTCCTTATATAGGATAAAAACCTTCCTAACTCCAGCTGCCAGAATAGCTACTGCCTGCTCACACCTCCTCTCCACCCTACTATATGCCTCCCCTGCCTCACGAACCTTACAAATCTGACCTTAACAGACTCTCATCTTGTTACAACCACATTGCTAGATTCATTACTGGCTTACCCTATAGAACACACCATTGTATTAACCTGAAAAAGCTTGACTGGATAGAACTCCCAAATCTTCTCCAGGAGTACTAACTCATAGAAGCCTTTAAAATCCTGAAACATCCTGAGAACACCCCTGCTCTAAAAAACATACTAACCCCTTATACCAACCTAAGTTCACTTCGCTCATCAAACAAACTCTTAGTACAAACAAGCAAGTCCTATAACCTAGGCGGTGACACACTGTATGCTAATATCATTGGCAAGGTTTGGAACTCCCTTCCCAATAACCTCACGTTTTTACCTTCACTAGTTCAATTCAAAAAAGAGCTAAAAATCCACCATAAATCACACTGGCTTTGTCCTTGCACAAACCCAGACTAACTCCTAAAATAACTCTACCCTCTCCAAAACACAACAGTCCTATGAGCAATTCAACCTATAAGATCAATCTAGAATAACAAATATTAGCTAAAGACTAGGCCATTTTTTGTCCTACTCTACTAGTTGCTAATTATCTTGAATATAATGAACTGTAACCAATTGTATTTGCTATTGTAAATTTTTTTCATTGTAAACTATGTAAATTGTCTATATGTCTTTGTAACTATCTGTCATTGTTAACCCTGTCGGAGCTTTTCTCCCCGGGACTCCGCTGAAAATGGACATATATCCAGTCGGACTATCCCGGTCAACAAATGTAAAATAAATAAATAAATTAAATGCACATGTTCCTGTGGAATGTAAATTCTGTCTAACCTAGTCCATTTTTTTATCTTGGGGAATAATATGCAAATTCACATCTTCCATGCCAAATATTTGTATAAAGTTCTTTACAAATCTACCATCCTTTGTTATACTTTCCCATCTGGGTCCTCCAGACACATCTTTACTGTTGCAAATCACATTCCAGTCCCCAGCTATAAGTAATATTCCTTGCTGAAAACTGATTATTTCTCCCAGAATTTTTTTAAGCTCCATTATAGCAGTTTTAGGTGGAATATAAATGCATGCCAGTTTAATCCTTCTCCCTTGCCAGTAGCTCCTTAGCACTATAAAACTGCCATATTGTCTTTATTATTATCTTCTATCACTATTGGAGCACCTCTTGGAATTAATATAAGTACTCCAGTTTTCCTTTGTCCCAGGTATTCCATGGAATAACCATCCTGAAAACCTTTTTTTTATCAAATTCACATGTTCAGTTCTTTCTATGTGTGTCTCCTGTAACATACTTATTTGCACTCTACATTTTTAATATAGTTCACTATACTTTATTTTTTGTATTTATCTGTGAGGCTGTTGACATTTAAAGACATTACAGAAAGCATCATTACATTAAAAGGTTATTATTCCCATCTTTTATGTATAACACTTTTTTGTTAAATGTCCAGTTCCAGTTTTTGTGTTACATGCATATAGTGTTTGACAGGTTGAACTTCTATACAGTTGTTTCTTATCATATCAGTTTGAGCCTATGTCACATCTTAGAAAACTTTTTGTTTTATTGAAAGCCTTCACCTCTTTGCCTATACTCTGATATTAATCCCTGGAAGGCAGTCTCTAGCCTGCAGTCCAAATGTCTTTTTGGCCTCATCCCACTCAATTACCTTTCCATCTCTAGTTGTTTGCTCCTAATATCTTGACTCCTTTGGCAATTTTCCTCCAGTAAATTCTAGCCCCCCTTGTCTCTTTTCTGTACCTCTTCTTGCAGTCACATCTATTGGCAAAATCTCCTTTCTCCATTCTTGTGCTCACTTAGTTCTTAGAATACTTTCTGCTACTTTATGAATATAATAATAATATTCTGTATTGTTATTATTCGCCTTAAGGATCTGCATCCAAAACCCTACTCTTACTTTATTGCTTGAACCCCCCGCTTCACCATTATCCCTTTCCATTTTGAATTATAACTTTCTGTTTTTATTATATATAATTGTGTAGCTCTAAAATATCCCTTCAAATGAGGTAATTGTAAACCACCTTGTCCTGTTGGAAGGATCAACTTATCCCGCTTAACTCTTGCTCTCTCTCTCTGTCACAGATAAATTCCTTCAATTCTTTATTACTACAATAGTTATTGTCCACAACTTCTCTTCTGGTTGATAAAAAAATATGGTGGACCAATATGTAAAACTAAAGAGACTAAAAACATGTTCACTGCATGTCTCCAGAAATATGGGTATTGGTGAACCAATTAATGTGTGGGTACATTATGTACGTCTATAGTCTTTGTTTCATCTTCATTAATTTTATATCATGAAAAGGCTTGAAATTGTCTCAGAATATTCCACAACACTGAGATATATATATTTTTAATTTACCAGGTACAAAATAATATCATCTGACACTAAAACCAACTTTTCTTGATTACCATACCAATTATATCCTTGCATTTCTGACTCCCTTATTTTCTTTGCCATTGTCTCTAAATATAAAGCAAATAAAGGAGAAAGAGGACATTCCTGCCTGGTTCCTCTGTTTATACAAAACATATCAGAGAAGAACCCTCTCACACTTTAATTCTTGCTTCCAATCCTTCATATGTCCTCTTTATTACCCTTTTTGTTGTATCAGGGAATGCAAATGCATCTGTTGCCTGACTGATAAAATCCCAGCTTATTCTGTTGAATGCTGTCTCTATATGAAGACCTACCAACAACACTGGTATTTTCTTGCAGTCAGATTCCTCCTGGATCATCATTATTCTATTAATAAAAAGAAAATCCGCAGAACCCAACGAAAGATGTAAAACAGTTAAATGGGCTGAATCAATGTATAAAAAATCACTAGTGTTCTGCAAGCATACAGTTTATTTAACCACCCAAAGTGCTTTCATCCCTTAAAATATTGGGACTTCATCAGAGTAACATTGTAAAAACACAACAAAGTATATAAAGACAAACGCCCATAAAAGAAATGTTGTATCAATTGGGCTAGTACAGATTTAAAGTGACAGTTCACTGAAAGAAACCATCCACCACAGCAGACACCCTGCAATTAAATGTGTAAAACACTGTTGTTCCATTGATTAAGGATACCATGAACTACTGAAAATGTTATAAAAATAACAAAAACATTAAATAGACACATTAAATGAATAATTAAGCAGTGATTGCAAACAGTATAACCTAGATTCATAATCTATTGCACAAGCCACAGCACCACATCTGAAAAAGTACCCTGCAAATAAATATATAAAGCACCTCTGTTCCACTAAATTAAAAATGCCACAAAATGCTGACAACATTGAATGAATAAATAAGCGGTGGTTAAAAACAATATAGATTCCATCTGTTATCTATTGCAGAAATCATGCAAGAAGACTATACTGTTACAGGTCCTAGTAGAATATTCCTTGATCTTATGAAACAAGGGAATAGACATGTTAATTGAAACTATACATAATAAAATAGGCAATTGTTAAAAATTGAATCTGTGATATATTGCATAAAACACACAGTGGCATTAAACTGCAACTGATCCTAGTAAGATAATGCCCTTAGTTTTAAAAGACAAGAAAAGGAGACATGATCATTAAGGCTATTAGGGCCAGTGACATTGGTCTTAATCTGCCATTCAGCTTCTTTGCATTTAAGATGAACCTTCCATGGCCCCCCTCTAGGGTCCATTTCCATAATGTCAATGATGAAAAAAATAGAAAGAATGTCCTTTATTCATTTGAATATGCATTCACAAGGCATTTCTGGTGTCCTTTTTCTCCACATCTCTCAGATGTTCATATATTCTGCCTTTAAGTGCCCTTTCAGTCTTTCCAGTGTAGAAAGAAGGGCATTGTGTGCAACAAGATATATAAACTAACTTCTCTGATTTACATTTGCACCTGGAAGGACACATAATTGTACCATAACCTACAATCCTAATAAATTCATCTTCACCGATAAAAGGACAACTCGAACATCTGCCACATTTAGACATCTTGAAATGTTTATATCTGTTTGGATTAGTGCATTTTTGCTTTCCTAGGTAATTTTTTATATTTCTAACACTTCTGAATGTCACAATGGGTTTCAGTCCTAATTTATCCATATTCATGCCACCCATTTCAAGAATTTTCCAGTTGAAGGCCAAGACCTCTTGTATGAATCTACCCTCATAATTATAGGTGAGCATACATCCCTTGTTGAATATGGTATCACGGACAACACATGATGTCATCACCTCATTATGAGTGCCCAAAAGAGGTTTATAAAACAAATCATTCCTTTTTTGTTAACCTCCTGAATTTCTTTTTCAAGAAATTCAGGGGGATAACGTCTTCAAAAACATACCCTTCAAAGTTAATAATTTGTCAGTAGAAGTCTCTGCCTCCGATACCATCTGTGCTAGGTGCACCAGTTGCTCTTTAACTAGGGTTTTCTTTTGGTGAACAGGGTGCTAGCTTTCAAAGTGTAGCAGAGAATTAGAGTAAGTAGGTTTCCTGTACAGTGTAGATGTGAAACAACCATTAACAAAATCAATTTTCAATTAGACATCTAGATAATTAATGACATCAAAAGATTTAGCCATGGTAAATATTAAAAACTACATAATATGGTTAATATAAGAAAAGGAACTCATCAAGTCTAGATTCTGAATCATGCCAAAAAACTATGATGTCATCTATGTAACGTCCATAGAGGCTTCAACACTTAGAAAAAGGACTATTGAACACAAAGTTGTGTCCCCAGTAAACCAAAATAATATTTGCAAAGATGGGGACATTAGCAGCCCCCATTGAAACACCTTGCACTTGTGTGTGGATAGAACCTTCAAACCAAATAAAGTTAGAACTTAGTATTTCCATGAAACATTACAAATTTGACCACTCTGTCCCCCAAACTAGTGTACTTGGTTAAATATAACATAAACAACTCTAGGCCAATGTCATATGGTATGACAGAAAATAAGTCTTTTACATCAGTGGTGACCAAAATTAAATTGTCATTGACTATTTGCTTGGGCACTTTTTTCAAGAAACCCCATGAATCTTTATAAATGGGTATTTCACTGTCAAGAACATGTTTAACTTACTATAGATGCATTTGGCTATTCCATGTGTTTTAGAGCCATTAGCATCCACAATTGGCTGTAACGAAGGGTTACACAAATTTTTGTGTATTTGGGGGATCCCAAAGGTAGGTAGGATCCCTGGAAAGTCATTCTTAATATAGTTATAATCATCAATAGTAATAGGTTCATCAAGCCATACATCATGTAAAGCCCTATCAATTTTTGCATATTTAATATTCAGCTGATTTCTACTACTTTCTTCCTACTGGTCAGTGAATGACATGGTCTCCATTTTACTAATATAATCTACTTTTTCCATAACAACAATTCCCTCTCCCTCCCTTGTCAGGATTCATATATCTAATTGTATGATTGTTACTGATATCATTAAGTAGGTCCCATTCATTGTTAGACAAATGATTACAGTGCTTCTGTGTGTTGCCCCTGAAAAGTATCCTCACATCATGTTCCCATATTTTTTTTGAACAGAGAAAGTGGGATTTGGGGGGATTAAAAGCACTAGATTTCTTACAGATACCACAATTGAGCTGATTTACATTGTCAACATGGCAATATTAAACAAACTACTAAAATTTAATTTTCTGGTAAACATTTTAAGGTTCACTATAGCCTTGGCTATATTACCAGATCTAAGTGGAAAAAATGTAAGCCCTCTTTCTAACAGTGAGACATAATTACACATCAAAACCACTAAACTAAAATTCTAAATTTTAAAATAATTTTCCAGTTGAAAATAATATCAGGTCTGTTATTTACTAATAGTTTCTCGCTTTCCCTCTTCTCACTGGAAGAGGATGAAAGTTCCTGAAAAAGGATTCCTGTTGGTGATACCTCTGGGGACCCCCTTGGTAACCCCTTCTTTTGTCCCATATTCTCTCAGACCTCTGAAGGGGCAGAATATCCAAAGGGGCTTTGAAGGCCACACAGCCTTGTAACTGTTCGCTCTCATGTACAGGTTTATTGGTATTAAAGGACGTTTTAGACAATTTAGGAGGTGCAGGGTAGGCCTTATTGTTGTTGAAAATAATCAAGTCTATTTTGGGTAAGCTTTTTCTGTTTTTGAATTTTGTACTTCATTTAGTAATCTGTCAACTCTCTGAAAAATAGGATCATAATCCACCTTGTGCAGTTCAAATGCCAAGATTTCTGATACATTTTCATCTAGTATGGTAATTTTGGATTGCAGTTGTTCCATGCTTGATTGATTATATTGCATAAGCAATGCCATTACCTTGCAGCCCTGCTTATCAAACAGTATCAATAGATCATAGTGTAGGTTGGATCCTTCCACCAACCCAGAGGGAAATTTCCATGATCTGAGTCCTTTGAGTACAATGCCCAACTTCACACATTCTTAAAATAGGAATTTTCAGCTTGAAATTTATGGTATTTAATGAGTTTGCTGTTAAGGTTCTATGCTGCTGTACCAGTGTAACACCATTGTATTCATCCTCTTGGACCAACTGCCCAAAAACAATAGAAATGCTAAAGCAGTCAGCCAATCAACTATGGTTGTGAATCCCACCAGGGTCACCAAGAGCATGGCTATTAGCATTGTACTGATTACAAGTTAATTGTTAGAATAAACATCTGGTTCTGTGTGGGCCAAAGGAAGACCCCATTTGTTTGTTCCTGCATTTATCATTGTAGAGCCAAAGTTATTCACATTGTTTAACCCTAGTGTGAATGAATCAAGTTTCTTGTTCATCACTTGAATGAGCTGAGTAAGTGCTCTGATTCCAGATTCCAAACGGTCAAACACTCCATTGTGGAACTGCTTTATTAATGTTGCCAAATGTTAGCCTCCACTCTCTAAAACCACATCTATCCATATCTATCAATTTTGGCAACACATTTTCCATTCTTTTAGCTAGTATAGATATAAACACTGTAGGAACATGGTTTAAAACTGAAATGGGTCTATATGATGGTTGGTCTGATATGTCTTTACTGTTTTTAGGTAATATAGCCACCACAGCTTTCCTCCAATATGTTGTTGCTTTACCTCCTTTTAAAATACTGTTAAACAAAATCATTCAGATCATTATCACTTTCTTCCCTGCTAATTTCCAAACTTCCACAGGAATACCATCTGTTCCTGGAGACTTTCCTGAAAATTGATTATACATCACAACTTTATCTCATCTCTTCCTATCTTAACTGTTAGTTAAGTTTCATCTACTTCTAACCATGGTATAATTAACCCCAGGATTTAATAAAATCTGTGTAGACACCATGTAGAGCCTACATAGAAGGTATATGTGTACATGGCCATGGTTCCCCCTTGGCAGCCCACCATGCATATTAATCATTATGCGCTGCTGAGGGAGACCATAGGAACATGAATATTGAATCCATGTAGGGAGAGGTGTAGAGGGTACCCATGTTTGTGGATGCCTGTTTAGTTGTTATGTACAGGGTGAGGCTCCCTGTACTGCTCCCCACTACTGTTGAAATGTTGTGAATTGGCTCAAATGTGTAATATTTTATTTTAATGAATTATTTTTTTCCTTTCTGTATGTTTGCGCAGCATGGTGTGGAGGCTAGCGAATACCAAGCTGTGCTCACGTATAGACAGCTGACACCTGCTACACATCTGAAAATAAAAACTGGATGTAGTTATCATAATTACGTAATTTAAAAAAAATTTCTGTTTGCATGGCAAGAAATGCCTCAGAGCCGAGCAGCACTCATACATACATAGCCGACAGCTGCCAGACATCTAAAAATAGAAACCAGATGTAATTATTTATTCCTGGGTCTGTTTAAGTATGTTTGCATGGCATGGCACAGTGCTCAGCAATGCTAACAGGTAGCTCAGTAGTATATGTGAAGGTATACTAGTTTTCATAATATCCAAGTAGCTAAATTGGTAGAGCTACAGCCTAATGCTTAGTAGGTCCTGGGTTCAAGTCCATAGCAGTCATATGATGTCTGTAATTTAATTTATTATATATATATTTAATTTTAAAAACAAATTTGTGAACTATGGCACAGCTGCGCTATGCTGCACACTGCTTAAACATGCTAACGGCTACTGCTGTTTATGCAGTGCTAAGCTTAGGTAAAACCTCAGTTGTGTGAGTTTTCGCTCTGCTTAGCTCTGCTTAGCTGGTTTGTGAAATGCTAAGCAACATAGCACTTTTTTGAATGTTGCTCAATGAGGTGTAAGGGCAGGAAAACAGCCTATATTAAGGTTAATAGGTGGGAATTCTGCATCATTCCTTGGAGTCTAATCATCTGTTGATATGGCAGGTGGTGCTGGTAAAGGTGCACACTTTCGGGCACAGAGATGGCATGTTTGGGAGTCCATGGTCTTTGTTGGGTTCCTGGTAAAAAATTAAGAACCCAGGTTGATGCAGGGCAGTTTCCAGAGCTCAGAATGTAAGGTGGAGGCCTGGGACCAGTTGACCAGGGAACTTACCAGTTATACTGGCATCAGTCACACTGGTGAGCAGTGTCATCACCATTATTAGAAGAGGAGAAAAAGGGGACCCTTGTACACCTGGGTCCAAGAGGCATGAACTGGGAATGCCCCACAAATATGTATGTTTTCCACTGTTTTATCAAACATCAAGCTGAATGTCTGCAAAACAGGTATGCAAAATGGTGTGCTTCTTTTACAACACCTGCAGCTGAGAGGGCTCACAATGTTGAGTCCCATGCTGGCCACCTGGCCAGGTTGCACCGTGAGTGTGGTAAGTACAGATTAATATACTAAATGTAGTGCAATAAGCAAGAAAGAGTAAAGCATTTACTGCAATAAAGTATACACAATAAAAACTGTAGTGCAATAAATGGCCAAGTAGAACTGTAGTGCAATAAATGGGCAATAAAAGTTGTAGTGCAATAAATGAACAGTAACAACTGTATTGCAATAAACAAAAAAATACCAATAACAGTAAGCAAAATGGTGTACAGCAGGATTGTATTGTCATAACCATTGCAGTAGAGCTGTATGCATTGCTTGTCTATGGTAAGGTTTCTGCAGTCAAGTGTAAAATATTCTCCAGACCAGTCTCAGTCACATAATGCTCTCTGTTCCTCCTGCTCCAGGTAATAAAGATATAAGGGTGAGGTAGCCCACTCTATAGGCAGATGTTGCATGTGGACTTCACAGACATTTATCAGCAATACCAATAAAGTGTTAAGCAGCTTTGTTGATTCCTAAAGAAATCTGTTTTAAAAAATTCAGTATGGCTGTATTCCATGCATGTGTGTTCTACCGTCACTGTAGTCAAGTATAACACTGTAATAGTTCTAGAGCGCAAAACAAATTCAGTCACATAATGCTCTCATTTTCTTCCTCTCCAGGAACAAAAGGTATATGGTTGAGATAGCCGATGTTATGAGCAGATATGATTGTGTTTACATTTCACAGACACTTATCAGCAATACCAATAAAGTGTTAAGCAGCTTTGTTGATTCCTAAAGAAATTTGTTTTAATAAATGCAGTACGACTGTATTCCATGCATGTGTGTTCTACTGTCACTGCATTCAAGTATAACACTGTAATAGTTCTAGAATGCAAAATGTATTCAGTCACTTCATGCTTTCATTTTCTCCCACCCACAGAAGAAACAAGAATATTGGTGAAGTAACAGTTCATAGGTAACCAAATCACAAAAAAGAAATGACTGGAACAACGTACTGTGAAATTTATTCGCAAAAACAATAAAAGCAAAACTTTCAGGTTCAACAACCCTTCCTCAGTGCAAGACAGAATAATCATCATAATGATTATTCTATCTTGCACTGAGGAAGGGTATGTACATGCTACATCAGCTAAAGGAGAATTGTAGCCACTGTACTCAAAACTGACACTACATACATGTAGAGTATTTATTATCAGTGTTTTCAGGGATATAGTCTGCATTGTCACTAATGGAATGTTTCTCTGTCTCTCTTCCCACCCCTTATATTCATTTATTTATTATTGTTACTTATTATTATGATTTAATTTTAACATATTTTGTTAAACTATATTTTTGTAAAATGTGATTTATCATCATGTTTTATTATGATTCAGTATTAACATATTTTATTAAACTAACTGTTTTGTTGGCTTTTTGGTTTATATCTTACTGGCATGCTGTTAACATACTGACTGTTATGTTACTTAATGTTGTGTCTGTTACACATAATATACATTAATATGTATTTGGAATGATAAATATGATGTTCCATTCTGTTAATACTAACAATGGTTTGGTTATTACTAGCCTTAACTTATTGCTATACCTCATTTACCACAGCACGTCAAGGTAGGCTGGTTCCGGCAGATCTACCTACCTTGCCTCATCTGGCCATGGCACCTCATCTGGCCATGGCACCAGATCCCAGCATGTCTGGGACCCAGGCCAGTGGTGCCTCCTCTGCTGCCCTTGCACTACCTGTGGTGTCAGGTAGTACCACCCACTGGATGAGGACAGGCCCCCTTCTGGGAACAGTGGTGGAGAGGGAGTCATCACCTGGACTGAGCTGCCGATTTTGGTGCACAGAATAATCTACCATGAGTTTGACCACCACCTGCACCAGATTGAGGACATGCTGGCCAACGTGGTGTGGCAGCCTCGCCCTGGTGCCCAGTGTCCACCACTGCCACCACCAGGACAGTGATAAACAGTGCAGACAGTCCTATGGGTGGGGATGTGAGTCATGCTGCTGCCTTGTGGAGGCACATGGGACTTAGTTTCCACAACACCCTCTCTATCCAAGGTGTTTACCCCCTCATGTGTCACACACCACCCTGTCCGATGTCTTGTTTGTCTTGTCTGTCTGCAAATACATCCTCACTAACCCAACTTATCTCCCCCCCCCATGTACCTATGTCCCTTCCCTAACATTTCACTCTCACCATAAAAAAAAATGGGCACCTGCCCCCACCAAAAAATTGTCCCATACATTTTGCATACATGTCCACTGGACACACGTAATTTGGTCCAATTGGCTTGACAATGCAGTCATGTTGTCCTCACCCCTCTCTCTCTGGGGGTTAGAGTTCAAAGTCGTGCACAAATTCTGTCAAAGTGCACAGTTGTTGCTGTACAAGAAATGGATAGCTATGGTTCTTTCCTACACCCTTCCTGCACATACCTACATACCTTTCACTATGTTTTTCCCCCTGCTTGCACCCCATTTCACCACTTTCCTAGTTCCCCATTTTTCTTTTCTTTGTATTTTTTTAGTGTGACACTGAGCAATGCACCACCTCATGCAGCTTCGCTAAGCTCAGCTAAATAGAGCTATATTGACTATATGTGTCTTTAAAATTGTAATACACACTTACAAAATAAACACTTGTCTCATATTTTGAACCCAAGACCATCTCACCTGTAGACCACTGCATTAATCTGCCATGCCAGACAACTCTTAATTAAAACAGGTGGCTTAAACAAAACATAGTAATTGCCAGTTAAAGTCATTAAGCATGTTTCAGTGGAGCTGGATGCTGAGACGCACAAACTTGATTAAAAAGTAATGCTAAAAATGGGAGCGTACCTTGGACTCTAGTGCAATAGTACACCACTAGAAAGCCAAAGACATAATAATGGATGTGAGGCCTGTGATAGCAGATAAATGTGCCCTTTTATCAGCAACATGTAGAAAGACACCTGCTAAGGCATTAATGGCAAAATACATGTTCAGCTGGGACCCTGGTGCAGAAATACAGTCATATAAAGCCATGCACATACTGATGAATGTAGAAAATGTTTATCACAGCCTGTATGTGTGCACATATATCTTGGAAATACAGCTGCTGTACCAGTGACTCAGTAGCTCAGTCTGTCAAATGCCTTGCAAACAGTACATTTTGCCACGCACAGTCCTGGGTTCAACTCAAGTGGTGTGTAGCAGTGGAATTATAGTATTGTGAAGCCAGCAAATAATGCACTGTTTATCCATGCAATGCATATCAAATGAAATGTCTGCATTTCACTGATGGAAGTCACAGGCCTGCAGATAGAAACACACTTCACATATCCCTATAGCAAAAGTATAAGTGCATAAGATGTCACGCCATGCATTCATATGCATTCACAGAGAAATTCAACTCAAGTACTGCAAATGAGAGACACTAATATCAGAGTGCAACACACAATTCCTTCAAACTCACAGTGCCAATTAGCACAGCTACACACTTAACATATACATTTGAACTACCTGCTTGTAATATGGACTGCCCTCATACACACTCCAAATTACTACCACACTGTAACACATGGCCTGACAGTCACCTGTTATATTTATTCCCGTGTTGGTCAAGGAAACAACAAACATGTGGCCTAGTACTCTGTTAGTGATACCATTGCCTAACATACTTACCTTAAACACATGCCTTAATTGGACTGGAAAGGGTAGCCTCACTCTGGCTCTGTCTCTACAGCAAGGCTGACACAGCTCCCACAGTTACTTCTACAGCCTGTTGTCCTCCAAAGTGTTCACATTCTCTGCCTATGCCTATTACCTGTGGCAGCAGTTGCAGCCTGTAGCACACCAATCTCTATGTAAAACTTGCTGCTACAGACCTACCCTCTGCAATGAAGTAGTCTCCTCACCTCAGTACTGTCCAGCATAACATATCAGAAAGGGCCCCTAATCTACATGAAGGCCTTACATATTGTACCGTGGTTGCATGTGATTGGCTGATAGTGCATATCAGCTGTGTTGACTGCAATTAGCATTTCAGAACCACAGAGTGGTTAAGAAGCAATCACGTGCTGATGAGAAGCATGTTAAAAGGGCAGGCATCTGGCTATGGGGAACCATTCTGTATGCGACTGTCTCACACAGACCAAGCATATTCAAAGTATTACCTATCAGCAGATATCAGCAGAGGAGTACTGCACTCCATCTTGTTCACATCAGGATGCAAATGTCTGATTATACTTATGGGGAATAAAGATTACAGCAAACTAACAACATGAAAATTACATCAAAATGTAAATTAAAGGTCTTGCTGCTAAACAATAGGAGTCTAAACATAAAACTGCACTCATTGCAAGCATTCTTAACCCTGGAAGAAGCTGAACTTTGTGCAGTCACAGAAACCTGGTTCAAAGCTGTGAAGAACACCCCAGCCATACCAGGTTACTCATCCTATCATTCATTCACACCCCAAACTGTAGGCAGCAAAACAAAAGGAGGTGGAGTTGCAATATATATAAAAGACATACACACCTCTAGGCTGGTCAAACAGTATGATGCTCAGGAAATATTCCAGATGCAGTTAAAAACTGACAAGACCCCTATTCAAATCATAGCTAGCTACAGGCCTCCAACTCAGACTCAAGATGCCCACTCCACCTATCTGGACCTCTTTGAATCTATCAAGATTCAACCCTTTACCCTGATCAGGGGGCGACTTTAACTATCCAACCATAGATTGGAAGAAATACTCATGCCAAAACACAAATGCCCAGAGATTTCTTGATTTCATCAATGCAAATGCCTTGGCCCAGTTTGTTGACCCCCCCCCTAAAAGAGGTGAAAATATCTTGGAGTTGGTATTAACCAACATGAGTAACCACTGCAGCATCCCTACAGTGTCATCATCCCTGGTAAGATCTGACCACAAAGCAGTCACTTTCGAAGTCACCATCTCCCCCGACTCCCCCCCCAGCTAGGGTCAAACAAAAAAACTTCTCCAAAGCTGATTACAACCTCCTGCGGGAAAGTATAAACAGCTTCACAGCCCCCTCCACAGAAACTGGCATATATGTTCAAACTTACACCAAAGTACTATATGAGCATTTATATAGCTGCATGGAATCAGGAATACCAGACAGGACAAAATCATCCTCCTCAAATAAGAGTAAACCTGTCTGGTTTACATCTACAATAAATAAACTCTATAATAAAAGGAAAAAAATTGCTGTCCAGGACCAAGAAGGAGAAAGTGTCTAATTGGAAGCAATCTCTCCTTAGCCTGAACAAGCAAATAAGAGCACTTGTGAAATCCTCCAAAGCAAACCTTGAGTCCCAACTGGCCATATCTACTAAAGACAGACATAAAGCTTTCTTCACATATGTCTGCAATCTCAAGGGAAGCACCCAGATCTGCTCAGAACTGGTGGTCAAGGAAATCACATGCATAAACCCTGTAGATATAGCCAACCTGCTGGCAGACAGGTTCAGTGAAAACTTCACTCCTCTGTCCCCCCCATCAGTAAAACAGGACATCCCCAGTACCTGCCCCCCTCCCCTGATCTCTAGGGATCAAGTCATCACTGCCATCTCAAAGCCAAAAAAATACAGCCTCCATGGGACCTGATAACATCCCAGGCTGCATCCTACATGAACTCAAGCAGGAACTTGCAGCACCATTAAGTACCCTATTTAACCAAAGCCTAAGTAACAGCTTCATCCCAGCCAAGTGGAGGACAGCTACTGTCATCCCTTTGCACAAAGGAGGAGCATCCATCGAGCCTGGAAATTATAGACCCATCAGCCTAACTAGCCTGATCTGCAAGGCCATGAAGCAGATTATCATGGACCTCATTAACAAGGACATTGGCAACCTCCAGACACTTGATCCCACGCAGTTTGGTTTTGTCAAAGAGAGGTCATGGCTGTTAAATTTGGTCAACTTCTTTGACACAGTCACCAAGGCCATAGATGAGGGTAAGACTGTGCACACCACCTACCTTGACCTGGCCAAGGCCTTCGATACTATTCCCCACTCAGGTGTAAAAGATAACCTCTATCAACTAGGCATCAATCCATATGTTACCAGATGGGTAGCAAACTGGCTCACTGATAGAATCCACCTAGTCAAAACAGGGGAAGCCACCTCAAGTAATAGACCTGTAACAAGTGGTGTACCCCAGGGATCTGTCTTGGGGCCTCTGCTGTTTGGGATATACTTTTCAGAGGTGCAGGCCAAATCTAGTGGGCTATGGCTGACCAAGTTTTCAGATGACTGCAAGCTGGGTGCTGTCATCAATTCCCCTAGTGATGTGGACATCCTCCAAGAGGGTCTCACCCAAACAAATGAATGGTGCCAGAAACATGGCCTCAAACTGAATGCCAAAAAATTGATCATCATCCCTTTTGGAGAGAATGATTTCTTCTTCTTCTTTCAGCTTTTTCCTGGTTATATGTCGCCACAGCGGATCACCTGTCTGCTCATGATTGGCAGTGGAGTTTTACGGTGTTGAGTTGCCAGCCCAGGGCCCAACCTTCCATGGAACGAACACACACACACACACACACACACACACACACACACACACACACACACACACACACACACACACACATGCATACGCACACGCACACACACACACATGCATACGCACACGCACGCACACGTGCCCACACACACACACACACACACACACACACACACACACACACACACCTAGGGCCAATTTAGAGTATCCAATCCACCTACACCATGTCTTTGGGATGTGGGAGAAAACCGGAGCACCTGGAGGAAACCCACACGACCACAGGGAGGACATGCAGACTCCACACAGAAGGCACCCCAGCCGAGGATCAAACCAGAGAACCTCTTACTGTGAGGTGCCAATGCTAACTGCTGCACCACCGTGGCCGCTCTTTGGGGAGAATGACGTTCCCACAAATTATCACATTGATAAGGCACTAAGCACACAATCAGTCGTAAGGGACTTGGGAACCCAGGTTGATAGCAAACTGACTTTTGACCACCATATTGCCTCCATTGTACAGAAAGCTTTCTACATGGCCCACCTCATTAGTAAGAGTATCTCATCCAGGGACAAGGAGGTCATAACATTCATGTATTCTTCCCTTATAAAACCAGTTACTGAATACAATGCCCCTCTTGGCATGTACCTCACAAAGCACATGCAGCAGCTGGAGAGACCACAGAGATTCCTCACATAAATAATCCAGAGCCTCAAACATCTACCCTACACAGATAGGCTAAAAGCCCTGTCCCTCTACTCAGTCTCCTACAGACTCCTCAGAGGTGACCTCTGTCTGGCATACAAAGCAATCTCAGACTCCACCCTGATGGGACTGCTTCATATCTGCAAGTCAAGCTCCACTCGAGTAACCCATACACGAGACCTCAACCTGGTCTGTGACATCAATAGGACTTGTTGGTGGGATAGATTTGTGTTCCAGAGACTCCCGCTTTTGTGGAATAGTCTCCCTCTCCACATAAAGCAGAGTACCTCAATAAAGCTTTTTAAGTGCAACCTGGATAACTGGATGGGGAACAGAAAATACACCCCTGGGATACCACCTATGTCCCTGCTGGACAGGGGCATAGGGTGCTGACATGTTGGAACATGGGCTAAATTCTTGGCTTGTAAAGGCCTCAGAGCCAATAGCCTAGTAACATCCTATGATCCTATTAAGCCATTTTTAGAACTGTGATAATGACATATCAATGATCTCCAGATTTGTTACACATACACAGGATGTGCAAGACATCATAGGTGGAGTGTATATTGTCAATGTGGCACACTGGGCTTGTGGAACTCTCCCTTTACAGTGGTTGTAATAGCACACTGTTGTTTGGCACAGTTGCTTTAACATATTATCAGGGGGTTTGCCCCTTGGGGATACACTCTGCAATAGACTCCAGTGTTGGCTGTATGAACATACAGCAGTATCTGTCATGGCACACACATGAATACCTGAATATCATTAGTATCCTAATTGTATTCACATGCTTAGTTTGTTTGCACACTGTGGAATATGACGTGTGAGCAAGCAGTGGATATGGTCTATCCTTGCTGTATCTCTACATAGTATACTTCCATGTATGTGATCCTGACATGTATTCCCATGTTGTTATATTTCAGGGAACATGTATGCAAGACACTGTGCAGCTTTCATGGATGCAAAGAATAAGTTAATAGTGGAAGACCTCTGTTAACACCATGAAGACCTACTGTCCAGGGGAGGCACAACAGGGAACAGCGTGAGGCATTGTGGGCTAACCTTGTCCATGATGTCAATATCACTGGTCATGAGGGAAGGACATATGAGCAGGTTTGACACCACACAATAGACATGATCAATGCCACATGCAGAAGAGCAGCAGATGTAGCCAAGGATTGTAGAGCCACAGGTGGACGGCCTGCAGTGCAATAACCACTATCAGCTACTGAGGAATTCCTGTCAAATCTAGGCACACATGACAGCTCCCAGGCATGCAATACACCCTACATCATGGATGTGGGTGGCACAGTGTCCACGGCAGTGGAGCGTGCAGGTAAGCTTAGTCTCATCAGCACTGCAATACTGTAGCATTCAGTGTGTCAGGGTGTACATAGTCTTACATGGGTGTCAGGACTGTTTGCTTTTAGGGGGAGAAGAGTTTCACTGCAGTTTGACTGTCTTGCTCAGATTCTGACCAATACAACAATTAACACAGTAACTACTGTAAATGTGAGATATATGGACGTACTACCTTGTGGTGGTGGAACATGCAGTGGTAATGACATTACCTCTCTCTCAACTTTTCACAGGTCCATCAGGTATTGGCCAAACCCATGGTTCTGCTCCTGGTAAGCATGACACTGTTTTGTTATAGCTGTAGGTTTACAGTATTGTAATCCTTAGACTGTCATCCCAGGCCTGCTGCCAGCATTGATGTACTGTTGACATGATTGCCAACTGCAGACACATATTCTGACTGTACATGTTAGATTCATACCTATGCCTTGTGGGTGTGACCACCCTGATAGATGTACCTGTATTGTCAGGACACTGCAGAGTGTCCTATGTGTCAACTGTGCAGAGTTTCCACAAATGTCAACAGTGTACCGCATTGTTGCCAATGAGATTGCAATATAATGAGATATTATTTTCAAGTAACTACAGCTGTTAGTGGGAAGAGTACTACTGTCGTCATGTCCTACTATATGAGGTTATGAGGTTGGGTTTTCAACAGGTCTGTTATAGTGATGACAGTGTATAGAGCCTTACATATATCACAACATAGTACTGCAGAGCATAATAGTGCAGGTATGAGTATACTGCTTTTTCCTTTCTTATCACAGGTGACTGGGGGGGTTGGTCTCTGTCCCCTACACAGCCTGATGTCAGTGTCTCCTCAGACTCTGATGATGGTGGCCACAGTGTGGCACAGGTAGGGGTTTTAGGGGCTGAATCTGTCCAGAGATTGACATCCCCTTTCTGCCCTCATTGTGACCAGACAGAGTCAGTATGCCCACACATACCTTGTCCCCGGAGGCTACAGATATTTAACAGTCAGAGAGTGGGGATATTGAACAGGAAAGTGTGGTGACTATGGCTCCAGTGAGTTTAGACACTGGTCATAGCCAGAGAGCTGGCGAGTTCCCACACAGGTGGATTGACAGGGGTGCTTGTAGGAGGCCTGCTGTCCGTCCACCACCTGTTGCAGGTGTCACATCATGTGTCACTTGGTGCATGTTTTGGGCCATCATGGAGGCACAGACACATTTTGAATGATGCACGAGGTGTATGCGTAGGGTTAAGGATGCAGCACAGTCTGACATCTGTGATTGCCTCCACCACATTGGGGACACCCTGGATCAGTTCACTGATGCAGTGGACAGAAGGTGGGCTGAGACAGTGTTTGTCTTGGGCTGCACATTGTGCTGGAATGTGTGCTTGGAGTTGAGCATCAGACTCATGGATGTAGATCAGCAATCCCCCTCTGCTGAGGGTCCATGTGGCCATGCACAATTACATTCCCATAGTGGCAGTACATCCAATGCTTCAAAGGGGAGTGTGCTGTCCACACCACAATGTGGCAGGCCATGGGCTCATGGTCCTGAACATTCCTGTGGGGGACATGGTCCCAGCAGACAGTAGTCACTGTCATGTACTAGCAATGCTTCTGACCTTGTGCATGGACTTGCCAGTGCAACTCCTGGCAGATCCAGTTCCCATGTCCGGGGCTGGAGATGGTGAACTGTCAACTCTACCATGTATAATCTAAAGATGCCTGACATACACACATGTAGGGCTAGCACTGAGCTTGATTGTGTACATGTACATACACACCACTGTCAAATCCAGGTCACCCACAGATACATATGGCACCTTTCCATGGTCCATCTTAACCTGCTTGACTTCCTGTGTCACACACATGCTGTCAACCATTTGGGTCAGCTTAGGCCTCCTGCACCCCCACACAACACCATGTGCAAGTGATACCTGTGCCACATTCCTGTCATCCTTGCCATTGATGCAGGGAAATTAAGCTACGTGTCTGATGCACAGGGTGACTATATTACTTAACATGCACTTGTGTAATGCAGTGTTGTTTTGCCATGCCACTTGTAGTAGTTAATGACAGATAATGTGTGCTGGCATTTGTCATGAGTACGTCACGTACTTTTGTGTACCTTATGTTGTATGATGTTGTAATGGCTGTATAGTTACACAGTGACAGGTGTGTCATGGACCTGTTTATGTTTCTGTTTCAGGATCTGTTGGGATAACCTATAGATACACAGTGGCAGTAAAGCAGCACAGGATGGCATGTCAACACAGCAGAAATATGTCTTCAGCAAGGTACAACAATATAAGCGCATGGCCCCATAGGTTCATATGTGTATAAAAGGCTAACAAGGACAATGGTGCATTCAGCGTACTCATGCATCCCTAATCGGTGAACAGGTCTGCTACCCTTGATAAGTGTCACCAGTGTTTTGGGAACTCACACATCTACAAGTTGTGGTGATGGAGATGACCCATCTACAAATACCCTGTGTCCAGTACAGACAGTTGCCTGACATCATTTATGATTGTCTTGTTCTGCATCCCATTTTGTAACCTGCACATGATGTGTGTCACAGCAGATGTGTGCTTCACATGCATGGGGGACCTGTTTATTTATTTTTTATTTAACATTTGTTTACCGGGAAAGTCCGACTTGGAATGAAGCAAATTTTCAGCGGAAGCCCGGGGAGAAACACTCTAGACGCATGTCTTTGTAACATGAGAGAAAACCAGAGCACCTGGAGGAAACCCACACAAACAAAGAGAGGGCATGCAGACTCCGCACAGAAGGCACCCTAGCTGAGAATCGAACTGGAGAACCTCTTGTTGTGAGGTGACAACACTACCACTACACCACTTTCATGTAGGTTGTACTATATGTATTATATACTTGTCTCTCCAGTATGTACTATGTATACCACAGTGATGTTGTAGGCATGTATAACAGGTGAGACGTGTTAGTCCTGCTATGGATATGCAGGAGGTACACAGTGAACTCAGACACCTCCCTGTATGAAGACATACACATCCCCTCCAAAGCATTTAGAAGACAGACTACACATGCACGGGGTCTATATCACATCGTCAAACCTGTATAAGTTTGAACGATGTAATATTGAACCCTAAAGTCCAAAATGCAAAAATAGCAAAGCCACGGCATATCGATTTTTTTCCCAGGGAAAAACATTGGTCGGCCATTTTCGGGGCTTTGCTATTTCCTCCACTGTGGTGCGATCTCAGAGTTCATATATTTATGTAGGGGGGTGTGGGGTGAAGCCCCCCATTTTAGTTTTAGTTTAAGTTTTTTTTTTTGTTAGGGAACAGCATTTTTTTCTCTGGGAAAATAATCGCTGTTCTGTGTGCTCATTATTGTGTGGTTCCAGACTTTTGAGTTTGATATTACATCATTCGAACTTATACAAGTTCCACGATGTGATATAGATCCACATGTACGGTCATGACACAGACTCCATATGACATGTTATCTACAATGTGTATTGGTGTACCATGGAACTTGTATGGCTGCTACAGTTGTACGATATGCCTGTGTAGTGACAAGTGATAAAGCAAGGGTGCCTTTGGACACAGTGATAGGTGTGATGGCTGCCACATTCAGTAATAGCAGTGATAGTCTGGGATTTACATTCCAAACCTGTCGGTTTAGGTTGTACAATAGTGAATGCATCCTGGCACCTTACTGGCCAGTGAAAGTCAAAGGCTACATTACTCTCTGTGTCCATAACTCTATGTGTAATATCTCAACTGTGTGTGGTGTGCGGACACTACAATATTTTCCAGGGGTAGATGATTTCCCATAGGATAGTATTGTGCAGTCATTGGCAGTTAGTTTTTGTCAGTGGCTCACAGAACAACTGACTGTGTCCTAGGCCATCCTGGATAACTGTTGGTTCTGTGTGGGATTCTGTGACAGCTCCCAGTACGCAATCACTTGCTAATGTACTCAGTCAGAGGTCACTGACAGTGGCTGTGACTGCAGAGAGGGAATAGGTAGATGGGGTACGCCAGTAATGGAAGATGGTGAACCCCACTGGTGACTGGTGTCATTACAGCTTAGGTCTCCCAATGCTATCTTCCCAGAGTATGACTGTCAGACACTTGCCTATCCACCAGCTGACATAACACTCTGTACATGATGTGCACAGTTTCCAGCAAGGCCTACTGGCCTAATATTGTCATACAGCTTGTCAGGCCATGGTTGGTGGAGTGAAACCTATATTCAGCATCCATTGTATAGTGTAACAGTCAATGGGCACTGCAGATTACAGTCAGTAGGCGTGATATGACCTTGAGAAAAAGTAACAGTGTTTGTTCCAGTGTCAGTAGGTGTATGACAGTGTTAGTGCTCATATCCATGCTAACTTCTATCATGGCATTTCGGGTGACATGACTCAAAGATCTGGGGACACCGCTTGGCACTACATGCTAGTTGTCCCCTGTACAAGTAAGTACTGCAGTTACTTCCAGCATGTTGCAAGAAGAGAGTCATGCAAGGTGTCTGTAAAGAGCACAGACATGCACATTATGGAAGTGTAATATGTGCACACTGTGTTGCTTAGTTGTGCTGCTGCTCACTTCCCCAAAGGATGGTCCAGGTCCTTACCTACAATGCCCTGCAGCAGTGCTGTGACATCCCCACATGGGGAACCAACATATTGCATCATGTGTTTACCAGTATGGGTGACCAGTACAGCCATCCCAATGTGAGGTCCTCCCTGGTGGGATCTGGCCACAGATCAGTCTCCTTAGAACTATAGGCATGTACCCCCCTTGCAGACAATACAGTCATATATGTCAAAAAAGCCATTTATTACCTCATGTGGGATGGTTGACATAGGGTGACTGCACCTCCCTCTTCAGATGGGACAGGCAAGTATGCAGAGCTCTACACCCATGCATTATGTCAGCAGCATTACAACTGCATGAACTTGGCTGTATGTGACAGGAGGGACACGGACTCATCATGGCTCAGCAAACCTGACTGGTGGACAACTGCCACTAGCAGGCTGTACAATAACAGATGGACAGTGCTGTGTGACAGTTGGGGTGAGGGTGTCCCCTAACATGGAGGCACTACCTCCTTAGCTAAAAGAGGGACATACTGTTGTGATATTGAGTAATCATGATAAGCGACAAAAGTAGCCACCCACACAAAGCAGATCCACAACGCACAGTGTAGTTACATGTGTGACCTCAAAGGACAGGTCCAGATTGTCAGTGACTTTCTACGTCATGATGCCATATAAGATGGGTCTGTACTCATACCTAATCTGTACTCCCGCACTGTCTGCATCAACTACACTCACTTATCCCCACCACATCTGAAACATGACATTCCTACAACCTGTCCCATAACTTCCCTATTTACAGAGCAGTTCATAACTGACCTCTCACTGGAAGATACATAGCATCTATTCCACATGCTAATATTCCAGGCTGCATCCCACATGTGATCTGACAAGGACTACTAACACCATTGGGAAACCATTGCTATCATACTGACACTACTGGCTGCACACCAGCTGAGTGGACAATGGCAACTGCTATACCCTTGCACAGAGGTGATGCATCCACTGACCAGCATAACTATATACCTCTTTGTCTAGGTATCGATATCTGTATGCCTGCAGGGACAATCATCATGCAGCTGATCAGCACACATATATGTGTTCCACAGTTTGGATGTGTGACAGGGGGAGCATGAATGTTACATGTGGTGGACATTTATGAGGCAGTCACCAAGGATCTGGGTGAGGGTACATCAGAGCATACAACCCCAGAGACTGAGCCAAGCCATCTGACTATATCCCCCACTCAGGCAACGTTTACAAAGCACCCACTTAGCCATCCACGATACTGTCATTGTAGGGGTCACTAAGTGGCCCATTGCTGGCAGACATACACAACACAGGAACATCCACCTCCACTAACTGATCTGTAACCAGCAGTGCTCAGCAGGCTGCAGTCCTGGGTACTCTACTGTTTGGAATCCATTTAACCACAGTACACGTGACTACTGACTGACTGTGGCTAACAATGTTGGCTGATGCCTGCAAATTGTGAACACTCATAGAGTCTCTGCGGTATATCACTATCCTGCAAGAGGGTATTGTGAACACAGGGTCTATATCATGTCATCGAATGCTGAAAACAGCGAACAATGAATGATCAACCCCATTTCACTGAAAGCTGAAAATATTGACAGCTCAGAACAGCAATTACTTTCTGAGGGAAAGAAATCGCTGTTCCAAAAAAAAAAAAAAAGTAAATGGTTAAAACACATACACAGCTACCTTAACCCTACTTCTAACCCAAAATAAAAAAGTAAACAGTTGAAAACATATATCCACCTAACTTAACCCTACTTCTAACCCCCCTAAAAAGTAAACATATATACACTTAATTAAACCCTACTTCTAACCCTAAAGTGTATGCTAAATACATTACTAGATATGCACTTACCTTAACCCGCACCCTAACCCTAAGGTCAGTAACTATTGCACATTTACGTCTGGGAGCTATACCAGATAAGGGAGTCTGTGAGACTGCATTCCAAGACTGCACTACAGTGCAAAACACGACAAACTAACAAAGCGGCCAAGCAACTTCTTTCCCAGGGGAAAGAATTTGCTGAAAAGCCTCTTCGCTATTTTGCCAGTTTGTTATTTACAGTTTGGTGAAAATGCATTTGATAGAATGCGTTTTCGATAACATAATAGGGACCCGTGACCACATGCCTGTTGACATACTAATGGCCATAAACTCCATGAAAATATATATGTAGTATTATTTCCATCAGTTAGATCTATGTACCTGGTAAGTAGCACATCAGTCGCAACATGTGATGTACATACTTGGGGGTGAATGAACTGGGCACACAGACCTGGCCACACAGGTTTACACCTAATGTACTGCAGATCTCTACAGTGTTGTGGCAAGAATCATATGGCATAGCTGAGGCCACAGTCACTTGTAAGTGACATACTCATAACCTCCAAATACTCTTCCCTAAGCATGCCAATATCTGAGTGCAATGGCCATTTGTTGCTGTATATTTCCAAGCAGTACTGGCAATTGCACACAACAGTATGGTCCCTTACAAGGACACTTCACGTCTTCAGTATGTGTTCAATGGGGATCGTCTACAATGAGTATCATTGTCGCCTGTAGCATTTAGACTACTCAGAGTTTGATTTGTGCCTTGCATACAGGGCAATGTGTGACCCTGCTTGATTACATATGCTGCCTTTCTGTAGGAGGCATAGTAGATGGATAACTCACTGTAAGCAATAAAAGGGGAGAATCCAGTACCCAAAATGACTTATAATCAGAACAGTACTGAAGAACCAGGCGGACCAAGAACAAAGATTATGTCTTTAATACACAGGCTAAAATACAAACATAAACACTACATCACTATTTTAATGACTTCTTCAGATGTGTAAAACAAAATCTCCATTACCCTTAATATAGTAATGTCAATAAGTCACTGACCAATCAAATTTAAACTACAATTACTATAACCAGCATATGCATAAAAACACAGTATATAACATTTACAAATGCAAATAAAGTACTGTTAAAATATTAATATGCATAAAAAACATACATACATGAACATTTAAAACCCCATCTATATGTCCTAAATATTTAAATATCACTTTATTTTATATAAAACAATCAAAACAAGGAGAGGGTCACAGTAAGCTGCCTATCGGGCGCTAGAATCCGCCACATAACACAAGCACTCGGGTCACTCCACGGCAAGTACAAATATGACACAGTCATTGTCCATGCTGGTGTGAACGACCTGAGACGTACCTCCCTGGACTACATGAAAAGAGACAAAGAGGAGCTCAATGATTATGTAGCCCAGGCAGGTATGACCCTAACCCTGAGCAGTATCCTTCCTTCACCAAGAATGATGCCACAATATAGAGACAAGATGATCAGCTTTAACAATTGGCTTAATGTCTGGTGTCATTCAAAGGGGATCCAGTGTCTGTCTGCCTGGGATGACATGCTTGACAAGCCACGCTGCTTCGCAAGGGACGGCTTGCACCTGTCACCCCTGGGATTCCGGATATTGGCTAAGGCTCTTGCCACCCCAATAGTGCCTTTTTTAGGCAAGGCTCAAATTCTAAACCTACCACCCTAGAAAACAAAAATGGGAAGAAACTGAGGGTAATGCTGCTCAATGCCAGAAGTCTAAATCTCAAAATGCACTTTCGAGGCCCTTCTCAGTATGGAGAACATCGATGTCTGTGCTGTAACTGAAACCTGGTTCAAGGCTCCTGAGAGCACCCCGGCACTATTAGGTTTTACCTCATATCATGCGTTCCGCCCCAAAACTCGGACCACACCACAAAAGGAGGGGTGTATCCATATTCATAAAGGATACCCACACCTCCAGGTTGGTGGCAACGCCAAGCTTCGAAACCATCCAGGTGCAACTAACCATAGGCAAAACTGCTCTACAAATTGTAGCATGCTACAGGCCACCCTCTCAAACTCAGGAACCCACACAGCCTTCCTGAAGACACTGGAGGGTATAAATGTATCTCCAAACACCATCATATTGGGTGACTTCAACTACCCGAATATAGACTGGGAACATTACTCAAGCCCTAACTTTCTAGCCCAACGGTTCCTGGAGTTCATAAATTCAAATGCCATGGAACAGCTAGTCACTGTTCCCACGAGAGGAGAAAATATACTAGATCTCATTGTCACAAACATGGGGACAAAATGCTCCACACCAGAAGTATATCCCTCATTGGTGAGATCTGATCATAAACTAATCTCACTGGAAATCCACATCCCGCCCCCACCCCAAACAAAAAAAACCATAGTGGAGAACTTCTCTAAAGCAAACTTCACACTACTCAAGACTGGTGTGGTATCCTTCAAGGCCCCTGAGCCAGAGGAAACCACAACCCAAGCTGCGGAAGCCCTTACAAATGCCTTCTATGAACACCTCCAGGACTGCATGGATCAGGCAATCCCAAATAAAACCAAGACTCTTTCCACAAAGGGCAAACGTCCAGTCTGGTGGACCCCAGCCATTAACAAACTTTACAATAAGAGGAGAAAGCTATTACATGATAGAACAAAATCCATAAAAGGGAAGTCACCCCTGATCATTATTAGTAAAAAAATACGAGCACTCATAAAATCAACTAAGGCCAATTTTGAGAGAAAAATTGCCATGGAGTCAAAGGACAATCATAAAGCCTTTTTCAGCTATGTTAGGAACCTGGGTGGAAACTCCCAGATATGCTCAGAATTAGTCCAAAATGATACAAAAATCACTGAACCCACAGACATTGCCAACATACTGGCAGACAGGTTCAGTGCAAACTTCACCCCCCTCTCCCCCCCCTAAAGGAGAGACAACTATCCCAGCCGAGTGTAGCCTCCCGGACATCTCAAATGCGCAGGTGAAAGCTGCTCTCTAAAGCTAAAAACACAGCATCAATGGGACCGGATGGTGTCCCCGGCTGTGTGCTACACGAGGTAAATGAGGAATTAAACCCGCACATAAGGCAGCTGTTTAATCTCAGCCTTACCACAGGATACGTGCCCAAGGAGTGGCGTACGGCAACTGTGGTCCCACTCCACAAAGGCGCCTCACGGACCCTGGTAATTACCCCATAAGCTTAACAAGTCTAGTCTGCAAAGCTATGGAGAGGATCATAATGGAGCTCATAAACAAAGATATAGGGACTTGCAGACATTGGACCCGACGCAGTTTGGCTTTGTCAAGGGAAGATCATGCCTTTTGAACTTGGTCAACTTCTTCGAAACAGTCACCAAGGCCATTGATGAGGAAAGGCAGTCCATACAGCCTACCTTGACCTTGCAAAGGCTTTCACACAATACCCCACTTGGGTATTGTAGAAAAACTTACCAGCTTAAATGTAAACCCATATGTCACAAGATGGGTTGCAAACTGGCTTAAGGACAGAACCCACAGGGTTAGAGTTGCTGGTGCTGTGTCAGACTCCAAGCCGGTCACAAGTGGTGTCCCACAGGGCTCGGTCCTTGGCCCCTATTGTTTGGCATCTACTTCTCAGAAGTACAGGCCAACATGGGAGGACTTTGGCTGACAAAGTTTGCAGACGACTGCAAACTGGGCACCATAGTGGAAAGTGCATCGGACACGGATATCCTTCAGAAGGGACTCACGGAAACAGATAGCTGGTGCCAGAGCCATGGCCTGAAGTTAAACACCAAAAATGTATAGTCATACCCTTCGGGAAAAACAAGGTAACCCCAAGCTACCATATAGGTGGCAATCCACTAAGCACAGAAGAGGTTATCAGGGACCTGGGGACCCAGGTTGACAGTGGCCTTTCTTTGACACTCACGTTGCTAAAGTGGTTAGAAAGACCTTCTACATTGCCCACCTGATCATGAAGGGATTCACATCCAGATCTAGTGAGGTCATTGTTCCCTGTACTCTTCACTTATCAGACCAATGATCGAGTACAATGCCCCATTCGGGATGTATCTCACCCGACATCTGCAGCAATTGGAGAGACCCCAAAAGTTCCTCACCAAAAAGATAAAGGGACTCCAGAATCTGTCATATGCTGCCAGATTGAAGAAACTCCAGCTCTATTCAGTCGCATACCGTCTGCTCAGAGGTGACATGTGCCTGACATACAAGGCCATGTCCAACCCGGAATTAATGGACATGCTCCACCTCAAAAAATCCAAATTCACCAAAACTACTAGAGCAAGCGACTTAAACCTTAGCACGGATATAAATAGGACGTGCTGGAGGGATCGATTTATCACTCAGAGACTCCCTATGCTGTGGAATAAAATCCCGGTCCATGTGAGGCAGAGCACCTCGCTGACTCTGTTCAAGAGAAATCTAGACCTGTGGATGGGAGATCGTAGGTTTACCCCGGGAATCATCTCTGTGTCACTGCTGGACAGAGGCACAACAAACTAATGGGCACAGTATTTTTTCATATAAGGGGTGGCGTAAGCCACAAAAATTTGGGCTAGGCTTATAAATGCCTTAGGGCAGATAGCCTAGTATAAACCTATGAACCTATGAACCTATAACTTAAAATAATGATACAGTGCCATCTAGTGTCATTATAAAATACAAAATACAAGATAAAGCCAGCATGGTATAAAAACTACCCTTACAAAAAACTAATACATAACAATAACAAACAACTTAAACCCTAAGACCACGAAATACATACAGTATAAAAATATTTTATATATATATATATATATATATATATATATATATATATATATATATATATATATATATATATATAAAACGTATATAAAGTTGTTCTTACTGTTAAACTTATCATATAAATATCGTAAACTTAAAAACCTACAAATTTTTTTTAGGCATATTAATGTTTTAATAGTACTTCATTTACATTTGTAAATGTTATATACTGTGTTTTTATGCATATGTTGGTTATATTAATTGTAGTTTAAATTTGATTGGTCAGTGACTTATTGACATTACAATACTAAGGGTAATGGAGATTTTGTTTTATACATCTGAAGAAGTCATTGAAATGAAAACGTAGTGGTGTAGCATTTATGTTTGTGTTTTAGCCTGAGTATTAAAGACAATCTCCATTCTTGGTCCGCCTGGTTCTTCAGTACTGTTCTGATTATAAGTCACTGTAAGGATATTAACCTCATATGTGATTTTAGTACTACATGTTTGTGGGAGAGATTTGTCTAGCAGATATAAACACACCCTTGAAATAGAACCCTGCCTAATGGTACACAGAGCACCTAAGTGCACCTCAGCACATGCCATCTGTATGATTGGCTGGGTGACCATCATCTCAACACAGGGTGTCTGCCTGTGTCTATCTTAGATTGGGGCAATATGTGCTAATCTTGTAACTAGGGGTATAACGATGTCTATGATTGTCAGAGCTGCATGGCTATTATGCTAGTGAAGTTCAAACATCTTATGGTTCCATAACATGATGTAAAATGCTCTAACAGGCTCACACACAAACATGGGTACATTGAGGCTGAAACCACTTCCAGTCACTGTGTTCAGGGCATGCCAAGATACACACATAGTGCAAGTTGGCTATATGTAGATGAGAACACTTACCTATGTAATGTTACATACTACAGATCACAGTACATGGTGCATGTATCACCGTCATGTCTGCTAGTACTTTTGGTTCAGGACATATGCTTGATGACATCAGCAGGCCTTGTTGTGGTCAGTCATTTGGGGGGGCACATCACATGCTACAAATAAAATACTGCAAACCCTACCTATTTCTAGGTTAGAAAGGTGATCATATTTATGCCCTATGGACATACACACACACACACCAAGTAGCCTGGCGTGGGATTAGAACCCCTACCTATTTAGTCTTACATACTATAGCTTACAGTACTTACTGCAAGTGCCACAGCTTAAGTCTGATACTGCACTGTGTCTGCTGGTAGTCTTAAGGTGGATGACATCATCAGGCCTAGTAGAAGAGGGCAGTTTGGAAGCCAGCAACAAGTTACAGGGCCATAAAAGTGCATAACCATTGTAGGTGGATAGCCCATGAGGGCATGGCAGTTGTTTTTCAGGGGTATACACACACACACACACACACACACACACACACACACACACACATACAAGCAAGCTCACCAGGTACCTAGAGTGAGATTAGAACCCCTACCTATCTAGTGTTACACACTATAGATCACAGTACTTATCACATGCATTACAGGTTAAGTCTGTTGTATATGCGATTGCAGGCACAGTACTTGAGCATTACACAAACTAGGCTTGTGTTGAATAGCATCTGTGGCCTGCAGAGTGATATTGCTTCATACTGTTATCTGCATCTAATATCCTAGCAGTGAGATAACTGTTATTATCCTAGCTATGTATGTACAGTTACCAGTATGGCCATATATGGCCGTTTGCACTTAGATAGGCAAACATGTGGGCAGAAACAACATGCCCTGTCCATCCGTGCATTGTCAGCATTATACATTACACCACCTGCTCATCTGTGTCTGTCTACGTGGTGACATTCAGTAGGCACAGGTGTCTGTAGGTAAGTGGATTATGTACTGTTGCTCCCTTAGTTTGGCCAATTTGAGCAACAGTATGGATGTGTGATAGCACAGATTTACTCATTATTAGTGCATGTAGGACAATACAGACATCTACACACATATTTATGTATATAACAGGGATGTATATATAAATGTAGCTGTGTGTATGTACATGATATGTATATGTGTTATGTAGATATATGGGGAGAGTCTATGTATCATTCTAATATATATAGTTATATATATATATATTGATATATATATATTTATTTGACACTACATAGAGATAGATATACTATGTATATGAGAGAGAGATAGTTACAAATGGATATGTATACATATATGTCTGTATATATAGACATATCTGTACATAACAGGTCATTTTGATGAAGGGGCAACATAATTGTGCTCATTTTAGCTAAGTGTGTGGGCATGCCAGTGAGACTGTCAGTACTTATAAAGTGACTCCAGGCCACCCCAACCTCTTCTCCAGTCCAGGATTTTGTATGTTACAGACAATGACATCTGCCCCTGTTTTTCCAGTACTGCACGTCACTCAAAATGTCCATGGCATTCCCCAGATTTCTGCTGTACTTAATATGTGACTGATGTTCATAATGTTACACCACACACAAAGTGACAGTCTGTGAAAACACCAACATAATAATACCTCACATGCAAAAGATGTGACTACTTCCAGATGAGAACCATCAGCACCATCACCCATACTAACTTCCCTAGTTCACTGAGTCACACAAACTGCCAAACAGAGAAGAGTCATTCATCACACAATCAATAGCATAAATATGTACGTTGTTATTCCTGAATTACGTATGACATACATTGTGTGATCAAATTCTATGTTACAGGCCAGACATTGCCTGATCTGCTGATATACCATTGCCGACTTACTGTTAAAGCAGGTATATGAGAACACTGCTGTGTTGGGGGTGGGAGAACAGCAGGAAATTATCTGCTGGGATAGACTGTAGTCCAAATAATATTCTTCTCCACTGTTTAACATCTCAATTGACTGATGTAGTGAATATTCCAACCATCAGGCCTAGTGATTATTAGGGAACACATACTATTGGACTGGGTATCTATAGTCCCATGTGGATGTTCCTTCTGCCACATAGCCCACTATATTTCCTTGCATAAATGAAGCAGATCCATACATACAATACCATATCCTTACAAGTAGTGTGTAGGTTAGAGACTTACCTTGTGAATACAGCAGTTGACAGAAATGTAGTTCAGGCTGATTCTATGTTATGCAAGCAGTACACAGCCAATACATGGATAGGTACATGTTGTTTGGGTTGCCTGGCATCAGCAATTTTACTATATGCATGTGAGTAGGAGTAAGGTGTCAGTCCCTAGGGCCCTAGGTTGTCAGTGAATGTGCTATGTGTTGTCTCTTAGCCAAAGCTAGGGCATACTGGGCATGCCTACGTCTGCCTACAGGGACATCATCAGGGGGTTCCTCCTCCAAGTCCCCCTGTGACTGTGGGTGTGGTGACCTAGGCAGTGTTGGGGGGGGCTGTGTATCCCTTCCCTTTGCCGATCCTGCTGCTGCTGCTGTTTCCGCAGGATCATATTGTGTAGCATGGCACATACTGTGAACATATGTGCACATGTGGCTGATGGTACTGCAGGGCTCCAACAGGTATATCGAGGAGTCAAAACCATGACTTCAGAAGCCCAAATGCACACTGTATGATGTTTCTAGTTTGTGCGTGTGCCTCATTATGGTGTTCTTCCGTGGGTGTGTGTGTATTTCTGATTGGTGTCATCATCCACAGTTCCAGTGCATAGCCAGCATCCCCCAGTAAAAGGCCATGTGGGATGCCCTCCTAGCAAACATCTGGTACAGCTGTGATACATGCCAGATGTGGGAGTTGTGATAACTGTCAGGGCTGCCAACACACACATTCATGATCCCCTGGGCATTGCACACAACCTGGTAGTTGATGGAGTGGTGCCCCTTTCCGCTGACATAGACTCTACCCTACTCACTGGATGGTGACTTGATGTGTACATGAGTGCAATCTATGGCACCCAGTACCTCAGGGAAGTGTGCTACATGGTAGAAATACTGCTTATTGCAGGCCCTCACCTCAAGGTAAGGGGAAAAGAAATGCGCTTACTGGCATGTGATAGCATGGCATCCAGGAACTGGTGAAGTACCCTGCCAGCAGATGCCTGTGAGACCCCCCCCCCATCATGTCCCCAGCTGGTCTTTGGAAAGTACCTGTAACTAGTATCCTAAGGGCTACACATACCTTTGTTTCCACTGGGATGGGTTCGCCTCTGTTGGTTCTGGATCTGGGTTGAGGGTGGCAGAGCTCAGTGAGTTCTTGTAGTATATCTCTGTCCATCTTGTAGCACTCTACAATCTCCAGCTCATCTAGCTCCTGTAAGGTTACCCTGGACCTGAACACACTTCTCCTTCTATGTCCAGGCCTATTGTCAGCAGCAACACTGGCTTCAACATCTAGCACATACATATGTAGCAGACATGCAGCAGCCCCTAGCATTCTCTCAGTTAAAGTTCCCAAGTCTGTACTCCAATGGTGCTGATTATGGGGGAAAAATCAGATTGTAGGGTTTATGCATACTTTACAGTGCTCTGATGTAGTGCTGACTGTGTGATTGGCTACATATGATGCATTTCACCTGCCTAGTATATCATTAACATCATTTAATGCCCTAGTTTAAGTTAAACAGGGATCAAAGCAAATTAAAAAGTCATTGGCTTTCAGGTACACTCAGCACTGCAGCACATCATGCAAACTTGTGCCCTGTAGGTAAACAAAGCTTAGCACTTAGTGTATGCAGCCACCCCCAAGACTTCCATGCTCAGCATACTGGCACACAGTGCAAACACATGGAAACACGTGCCCCTTAGGAGTTAGTGTGTATACACTCCCCCTGAAAGTACATGCTCAGTACGGTGGTGAGCCACGTAAACAGGTGCAGCTGAGCTGAAATAATCTTAGAAGTTATTGGACACACCCTCCACTGATGTCAGCTAGCTCCTTTGTAAACACCTACATGGTTCTCTGCCTACATGAAGGGGATATGCAGACAAGGTTACCCCTTATTGCTATTCAGTAACTACACCTCATTTGCATAGAGATCTGTGCTCATATACTGGAAACTACACTCTTCTTAGCCCTATCACATTATCAAGAGCACCAATGCACCATTGTAGATAATCCAGGCAAGGTCCTGTAATACATTTCTGTCACATAATATTCATTTTGTTCTTTCCAATTTTTTTTTTAATAAAGCATGTTTGCACACTACGGCATGCCATGCAAACATGCACAGATTAAAAAAAAATAAAATTAACTTATTTCCTTTAATTTTTCAAACACACAGGAATATAGTTTCACTCAAATATGTATGTGGTATGCCATTTCTGTCCGTATATCTACATTTTACAGCCCCTTTTCTATGTTTACACCCATGTACACTGAATTTTTCCATGTACACTACGGACATTGACACAGGGTCTGAAGAGCTGACTGTCTGCTTGCTGGATCACTCTACCTGACTTATTTGCATGAGATTCACCTGCTTATGAGGTGATTTGCATGCCAGAGAACTTCCCATGTCAAAATAGTTGCTTAACAGCAATATTTCTAAAGTCATGCATATTATCCAGGAACTCCCTTATTCTCTGTTTAGCACTCTACATTTGTGCCTATTGTTATACTGTGAGATTCCCCTTATACTGCAATATTTTAACCTTTGTCAGCCCCACGAAGTAATTCCTAGTACTTCTTAACCATAACTCTTTCCCCCAGGATTTAATAAAATCTATGTAGGCACATAGTAGAGCCTACATGGAATGTATCTGTGTACACGGCCATGGTTCCCTCTCGGCAGCACATCATGCATATTAATGATAGCACTCTGCCAAGGGGGAGCCAAAGAACATGGATATTGAATCAGTGTAGGGAGACGTGTAGCGGCTACCCATGGCTGCAGATGAGTGTGAGGCTCCCTGTAAAGCTCGCTGCCACTGTTGTAATGTAAATGTTGTCAGCTGTCTAATAAGTCACTTATATGATGTTTTTTTTTAAATATTTTTTGTAATTTTTTTTTTACTGCATGATTGCGCAGGGTGGCATGGAACACAGTAATGCCAAGCTGTGCTCACATATATACAGCTGACATTTGGCAGACATCTAAAAATAGAAATAGGATGTAATTAATTATCATAATTAACTTTTTTTGTCATATACATTTGCATGGCATGGCGTGGAGCATAGCAGAACTCATACATACATGGCAGACATCTGCCAGAATCTAAAAATAGAAACTGGATGTAATTAATTATTTCACAAATTCAACATAAAAAACTGGTTTATTAAAAAGATTGAGTGCTTTTGTCTACCCAATCGTGGAATTCAGCAGATTGTGAAGCGCTCAATCTTTTTAATAAACCAGTTTTTATGAAAATTTGTAAATGGATGGGTCTTATTATCCTGGGACTAATAGTGAACTAGTGACATTTTCCTGTTTTCTATTGTGGTTTTACATGTGTTTGGTGTGAACCCTCATATTTTCAGTAATTAATTATTTGTTTATAGGTGTGTTTAAATGTTTTTGCGTGAGTAAGCACGGAGCTCAGCAATGCTAACAGGTAGCCTAGTAGTATATGTGAAGGTATACTCATTTTTATAACATCCAACTAGCTCCATTGGAAGAGTTATAGTCTTATGTATAGTAGGTCCTGGGTTCGAGTCCATAACAGGCAAAATATGGTTGCAAATGATGTACTATTTTTCTTTAATTTCATTACAGTATTGTACATTTTGGCACTGCTGCCCTCTGCTAAGCACTGTTCGGTCATGTTAAGCAGTGCATAAACATGCTAATGGCTAACACTGTTTGCACAGTGCTAAGCCTTGCTAAAACCACGGTTCTGCGAGCTTTCACACTGCTTGGCTTCACTCAGGTGGCTTGTGTGCTGCTAAGAGATGTGGCACTTTTTTGAATGTTGCTGAATGATGTGTAAAGGAGGGAAAACAGCCTATATTAAGCCCAATAGGTGGGAATTCTGCAACAGTCATTGGAGTTCATTCAACTGTTGGTATGGCTGGAGGTGTTGGTGAAGGTGTGCGCTTTCGGGTACAGCAGTAGGGCATTCAGGAATCCAGGGTAATAGTCAGGCTCCTTATTAAAAAACATGAACCCTGGCTGATGCATGGTGGATCCCAGGGCTCAGAGTGTAAGGCGGAAGTCTTGGACCATTTGACCAGGAAACTCACCAGTGTTAATGGTATCCCCCACACAGGTGAACAGTGTCATCATCATTTTGACAACCTGAAAAGGAGGAAGAGGGGAACCCTGGACACCTTGGTTAAGGAAGCTCGAGCTGGGAATTCTCCACAAGTATGTAAGCATGTCTTCCTCTGTCTAACCAAAATGCAAGCTGAAGGTCTGCAAAACAGGTATGCATAATGGTGTGCTTCTTTTCCAACAGGTGCAGCTGATAGGCCTTGCAATGTCAAGTCCCATGCTGGGTGCCTAGCTAGGTTGTGACATGAGCCATATTATGAGCAGAGAGAGTGTTTACCCATCTTCATTTATTACTGCTATTTATTATTATGATTTAATATTAACATATTTTGTTACAGTAACTATATCTTGGAAAAATGTGTTTCATTATTGATATGTTTTATTATGATTTAATAATATATTTTGTTAAACTAACTATATATATTGGAAAATGTAGTTGCTTATTGTTATGTTTTGTTATGATACAGTATTAGCATATTTGTTTAACTGTTTTGTTGGGCCTATGGTTTACCGGCATTCTGTTACCATACTAACTGTTGTGTTACTTAATGTTATGTTGCACATATACATTAATATGTATTTGGATGAATAAATATGATGTTCGATTCTGTTAATAGTAACATTGGTTTATTACTAACCGTAATGTATTGCTATACCTCATTTTCCAAGCATGTCAAGGTAGGCTGGTTCTGCCTGAGCCCCTTACCTTGCCTCAACCGGCTGTAGCACCTCTGAGTCCCAGACCAGTGGTGCCCCCTCTGCTGCCCCTGCACTACCTGTAGGGTTGGGTAGTATCACCCCAGGGGATGGGGCCCAGCCGCTCTCTGGGAGTGGTGGTAGAGGGGCTGCTGTCACCCATGCAGAGTTGATGGTCTTGGTGCGCAGGATAGTCCACCATGGCTATGACCACCACCTGCGCCGGATTGAGGGCATGCTGGCCAACCTGGTGGGGCAGCCTCACCCTGGTGCCCAACCGCCAGCACAACCACCCTTGGCACATTGATGGAGCAGTGTTGACAGTCCCATGGGTGGGGAGGTGGGTCACGCTGCTGCTGTCAGGAGGCACGTGGGGCTCGGATTCCAAAACACCCTCCCTATCCAAGGTGTTCACCCCCTCATGTGTCACACACCACCCCTGTCTGCTGTCTTGTCTGCATTGTCAATTTGTAAATGCATCCTCACCTACCCAACTTACTCCCACACATATACCTATGTTCCTTCCCCAACATTCCATTCTCACCTTAAAAAAAAGTAGGCCAAAAAAACATTGTCCCATACATAGCTCTCCATTTTGCACACATGTCCACTAGACACACATAATTCAGTCCATTTGGCTTGACAATGCAGTTATATTGTCCTCACCCTCTCTCTGAGGTTTGAAAATCCAAATTCATTTACAACTTCTGTCAAAAATATGCATAGTTGTTGCTGTACATGAAATGAATAGCTATGGTTATTTCCTATCATCTTCCTGCACAACCCTCCATGCCATTCCCTATTTTTTCCCTCTGCTTGCCCCCATTTCACCACTTTCCTAGCTCCCAGTTTTTTCTTTTTTTTCTTTTTTTTAGCATGGAGCTGCGCGCTGCATCACATTGCACAGCTTTAACTTCAGCTAAGTAGAGCTATAATGACTAGATGTGTTTCTAACATTGTAAGACATATGTACAAAATAAACACCTCTGCCATGTTTTGAACCCGAGGCCATCACATCTGCAGCACAGTGCATTAACCCGCCACACCACTCAACTCTTAATTAAAACACGTGGTTTAAACAAAATATAGTAATTGCAAATTACAGTCATTAGGCATGTTTCAGCAGAGCTGCATGCCAGGCTGCACCATGCAAACTGGAATAAAAAGTAATGGAAAAAAATGGGAGTGTAGCTTGGACTCTGGTGCAGTAGTACACCATTAGGCAGCCAAAGACATGATAATGGATGTAACTGAGGCCTGAGATAGCAGATAAATGGGCCCTTTTATCAGCAACATGTAGAAAGTCACCTGCTAAGGCATTCATGGCAAAATACATATTCAACTGGGATTCTGGTGCAGAAATCAAGCCATATAAAGCCATGCACATCCTGATGGATGTAGTAATGCATGTCACAGCCTGTATACTTCAAATGCCTTGCATATGGTACATTTTGCCACACACAGTCCTGGGTTCAAATCCAGTGTTGTGTTTCATTTCAATTACATTATTGTGAAGACAGAAATTAATGAATGAGTCATGCACTCATTATCCACACAAAGCATTGCAAAGTAAATAACTGCTTTTCACTGCTGGAAGTCACAGGCCTGCAGGTAGGGACACACATCACATATCTGTAGAGCATTACTATACGTCGCCTAGTACTCTGTTATTGACACAGTTGCCTAACATAAGCAACTTAAACACATGCTGTCATTGG
This sequence comes from Protopterus annectens, assembly GCF_019279795.1. Taxonomy (NCBI): domain Eukaryota; kingdom Metazoa; phylum Chordata; order Ceratodontiformes; family Protopteridae; genus Protopterus; species Protopterus annectens. The sequence continues at coordinate 918,748,860 of NC_056731.1, forward strand.
AGTGTCAGGGGTACTCTTACCCTGGCTCTGCCTCTACAACAAAGCTGACACAGCTGACACGCATACACCTACAGCTTGTTTGTTGTCCTCCAAAGTGTTCACACTCACTGCCTATGTCTATTACCTGCTGCAGCCTGTTTTACACAAATCTCTATGTAAAGGTTTCTTCTACAGACCTACCCTGTGTGACAATGTAGTCTCCTCATCCTAGTAATGTCCATCTCAACAGCTAAGAAAGGAGCCTTGCTCTACATGAAGGCCTTATATAGTGCACAGTGGTTGCATATCATTGGCTAATGATACTGCAGCTCAGTTGTTTTGGCTGCAGTTAGCATATCAGAGTCACAGATTGGTTTAGAGGCAATTACCTGCTAATGAGCAGAATGTCAAAATGCAAGCAGCTGACTATGGGCAAACATTTTCTCTGAGACTTCCCTCACACAGAGCACACCATTGTGACACAGTAGTAGTAGCACATTTCAACAGAGATGTTCTGCAGTCCACCAGGTATGCAACTGTTTTTTGTGTATAACAGGATGGAGATGGGAAGATAGAGGTATGGGGAATAGGGAGTACAGCAGTAAGTCTGCCTTAGACCTGTGGTAATGACATGTCATTGATACCCTGCTGTCTTACACATAAAGGGGACATACAGTATATCAGGGTTGCATTGTCTTTTGTCATTGTGGCACACTGGTGCTTTAGGATGCCCCAATACAGTGGTCATTATAGCACACTGCTATTTGTCTGGACGGATCTTATGACATATTAATGGGTGGCTGGCCTAAGGGAACACACCATAGTGGACTAGAGTGTTGGCTGTATGATCATACAGCAGACTCTCTCATGGTAGACAGGGAACTACCTCAGTAATGATACTATCTTGGTTGTATTTGATCTTGTAATGTGTTTCCATTTTGGTGTGTTTCAGGACTAATGTATTGTAGAAGGCATGCCCTCTTCTCAGATAGAGAGAATAAACTTATACTTCAAGGACTACAGAAGCATCATCACATCCTCCTGTCCAGGGGGAGGTATATCAGGGAACAGTGGGCTGCATTATGGGCAGGCCTTGTCCTGGATGTGTTTGAGATGGGCCACCAGGACAGGACATATGAGTAGGTTTGACACCGTGCTATGGACATGGTGAATGCTGCACAACAAAGGGCAGCTGATGTAGCCAGGGATTGTGCCATCACAGATGGAGGCCTGCAATGGAACAACCACTCATGGCCACTGAGGAATTTGTGGTGAACCTAGGGGCACACAACAGCTCCCAGGCATCCATCACACCATACATCATGGAGGTGGGTGCCACAGTGTCCAAAGCAGAGGAAGCATGCAGGTAAGATTACTGTTATCACTATTGTAGTACTGCAGCAGTCATTCTGTCAGACTGTACATACCTATATGTGGGTGTCAGGTCCATGTGTCGAGGGGAGGGGGTTTAGCTCAGTTGTGCATTCATACTCAGAATGTCAGCAATACATCAAGTAACCCAGTAGCTACTGTACATGTGAGATATCCGCAGGTATTACCTTGTTGTGCTGCAACATGTGGTGGTACTGAAATTACCTCACCTTTTTATAGGTCCATCAGGAGTTGTCCAAGGGTGTGGTCCTTCTTTTGGTAAGCGTGATACTATTTTGTTATGGAACATACATATGCTATTAAGGGTGAGGCCAGGATAATACCCTATGTACAGGTAATGTCTATAACCAGAGTAGAATGTTTGTATGTTCCAGTTTGGAACAGTTACCTAAGTTTCCTAGAGTGGGTAATCACAGCAGTAAAGTTGAATTAGGAGAAAATTTTTTTCAGCTATAGTTCAGAGCGAATAGGCCTCCTGGTGTACATGAGGCAATTAATCTGAGATGCTTGTACATACCAAAAGTTCAATGGTACATACCTTAGGCATTGAAACTTGTCTTTGTATATATTTGTTAAGATAGGTGTACTAGGTTTTATGTGGTGTGTTATCAGGTATAGTGTCATATTGCATACCTAAAAGATACATTGTACTGGGCAAGTGTCATGTGATTTACCTGATGTGCTTGTTATAAAGGTCTTGAGTGGAATGTGTATGTTGTGAGGAAGTCTGTTGTACATGAAAGCGGAGATGAGAGGATGAGAGAGTGGTAATACAGTTGTGGATCCTCATTATTATGACTCTTTGTGGAATTCCATACATAATAGTGCAAGTAGTAATGTACTCCTTTTGTCTTGGTTTCCACAGGTGACCAGGGGGAGTCTGTCCCCCCACACCACCTAATGTCAGTGTCTCTTTGAACTCTGATGATGATGGTGGCCACAGTGAAGCACAGGCGGTGTTCTTGGCTGAATCTGTCCCAGAGGTTGACATCTCTCTTCTACCCCTATTGTTACCGCACACACTCAGTATGCCCACACATACCCAGTCCCTACAGGCCTCATATATGGGACAGTCAGAGGGTGGAGACATTGAACAGGCCAGTGTGGAAACTATGGCATCAGTGAAAATAGATACTGGCCATAGCCAGAAAGCTGGCAAGGTCCCACACAGGTGGATTGACAAGGGTGCTCATAGGAGGACTGCTGTCTATCCACCACCTGTTGCAGGTGTCACATCATGGACCACTTGGTGCATATTTTGGGCCATCGTGGAGGCACAGGCATGTTCTGAATGGAACACCAGATGTATGCTTAGGGTTATGGATGCAGCACAGTCTGACATCCGAGACTGCCTCCACTGCATTGGGAACACCCTGGATCAGTTCACTGATGCAGTGGACAGATGGTGGGCTGAGACAGTGTCTGTCTTTGGCCACCCGTTGTCTGTGCTGGAACGTGGTTGGAGTTGGGTGCTGGACCTGTGGATGTAGGTCAGCAACATCATCTGCTGAGAGTCTACGTGGCCATGCACAGTTATGCTCCCATAGTGGCAGTACATCCAGCACTACAGAGGGGGGTGGTTTTGATCAAAAAGTAAAGCATAAATATCAACAATGTGATTAGGAGGACAAAATGTTCAAAGCTGTTGGGGTTAAATTCTTGGCTTCTCAAAGATCATTTCAGGGGAATAAAAAGGGACCTAAAATATTTAGTTTTGAAAGTCCCAGCAACAGCAGTAATTCAATAGTAGTTCCAGAGGTAGAGAGAACTTCCCTAATGGCTGCTGACTTAGAGGCTGAGGTGGTCTGCAAAAGCAAGTGTTCTGCAGTCCCCTTCCAGGAACTAGACCATATAATTCCCAAGCAGTTGCCTGACTGTCCCACTGTGGAAGCAATCAGGGACACTTCTCCTTGCACCCACTTGCATGGTGGGCCATCACACAAGGCAGTTGGATCAGGGAAATTATATCCAAAGGCTATACAATAACATTTTACAACCTACCCATAAACCACCCTCTCATCCACCCATACTTCCACTCTGACAGAGAAAGGTGGCTCAGCAGAAGGTGAAAAACTTTCTGTTAAAAAGAACCATTCAAGAGGTCCTACCTGACTAGACAGGATCTGGATTTTACTCAAGATTCTTGATTCCTGAGGACCTCCAAGATGGCTGCATGTTGAGTAACAGCTTAATTCTAGCTCTCCCAGTGAGAAAATAGAAACTTAGCATAGAAAGCCAGTGGATCTTGATTTCTATGTAAATTTCAGTAACTGGCTAATACGTGCACTGCCTGGATGTCAGGAAAATCAGCTATGAAAGGCAACGAGAAAACACTGACTGAGAAATGTACTGGAGCTGTTCAGAAAAAAGTAGTGCAAACTTCAGACATGACTTCCAGTAACCTAGAGGAAAGTATAAGGAAACTGCCCACAGACCAGATTGAAATAAATGAAACACTAATGGAGTATATCAACTCAAACAATAAAAGGCTGGAAAAAATGAAAGAAGCTTTAAACAGATATTCAGATACGGTGATAAAACTGCAAAACTCAGAGGTCAAAATGAAGAAAAGGCTAGCTGAATATGAGACTCCACAAGGAGAGATATTTCAAAAAATAATATAATTAGAGGACAGAGCACATAGGGAAAACCTGAGATTTTCTGCTGTACCTGAGAAGCTGGAAGGAACAGACTGTATTAATTTTATGAAAGCACAACTAAGCAACTGGACTGATGATCCACAACAGGAATTGGTAATTGAAAGGGTGCATTGTGTGTATGCTCCAAACCTGGCTATGAGAAAACAACCTAGACCTTTAATAGTAAAGATGCAATCTTACCAGCAGAAGGAGGTGATTCTGACAAAACTGTGGCTGAAGGGAAAAGTACTAAAAGTGGGAGACACAAGACTGTTTGTGGAGAATGACTACTCATTGTACACCAGGCAGAAGAACAGTAAATTTATTCCATTATTCAGGGAATGTCGAGAAGCAGGAGTGACATTCAAACTGCTGGACTCAAATTTTCATATTGAAACAAAATCAGTTTTTGATGAGGTGTATACTAAGGAAGAAATACAAAAGTTTGTCCAAACAAAGTGAGCTGTGAAACAGAAGGGGATTCTGCTTCTTGTTCTTCTGGTAATAAAGACCACAGAGAGACTGTACCAGTGAAACCTTTTCCAGTTTGAGTGTACTTTGGAAATGAAGAAGAGACAGGGTTTGGGAGATGAGGTGAACAGGAATAGAACAAGAAAATCAGGAAATATTGGACTTTCTTGGAGTTTGTTAAATTTGTAGAGGACTCTAAACCATATACCCTACTTCATGTTATTAATGTTTGGGAAAATAAAATCAGTAACTTGGAAACTGACACATGTGAGATTACAAAGCAATAATCATATTTGTGAAGCATGACAGAACAAGAAAATCTGGAAATAGTGGACGTAGGGGACACTAAAGTAAAACATATGCTCTATTTCATGTCATTAATGTTCAGAAAAATATTCAGGAGAGGGAAAGGAGGGAAAATGTTAACTGTAAGTAAAACAGATTTTTTTCTTAATAATATTATTTAAATAATGCATACTTTTCTTTGTATGTTATAAAGTAAAGTTTTTCAGTTATTTTTAAGTGTAATGGGGGTACTAATGTAAATAGGCACTTCTGTTTTTTTTTTCCTTTTTTTTTTCTTTCTTCTTTTTGTCTGTTTCTCCTCTTTCAGTTTTAAGAAATGTAGGCACTAAAATCTGGTTAAAAGAACATAAAAGAAAAAAAATGAGTGTGCTTTTTCTCATTCTTCCTTAGGGGAATGACTGGGTTAAAGCCATTACCTTAGACCACTAAAAAGTCTGAACAGAAAACAAGTAAATGAAAAAGAATATTGAATATCATAAGGCTTTTTCTAGTAAACAGTTTTGTGTCTGGTTCCCATGTCTTTAGCAGACAATCTGATAAAGAGAAATGGCTTGGAGAGAATGTTTTCTGAAAGCATTCAAGTGTTTACACAGTGGAGACAGCTGTAAAGATAAGTCAAAACCAGACAGCACTTAATAGAACCATAGGCTGAATCATACGTTTTAACATGGATAATCTTTCTTTTAGGTTAGCTCAAATCTGTATATGGCTGTCAGTTTAGAACATTTGCTCCTATTAGGAGGATAAAACTCCAATATTTGAAAATGCATATAGTTTTGTGTATTATTATTATTATTATTATTATTATTATTGCATTAACTGGTTTTAGGGGGTATTGGGTGTGTGTGCATTTTTGTTTGAGGATTTTCAATAAAACAAAACATTCTGTAAGATGTGACATGGGCTTAAATGGACATGACAAAAAAAAAAAAAAAACAACTGTATAAAAGATTAGCCTGCCAAACAGTGCATGCATGTAACACAAAAGCTGGAACTAGACATTTAACAAAAAAGCTGTTATACATAAAAAGTGGGAATAATAATTTGTTATACACAAAAGGTGGGATTACTAATTTCTGAAGAATATGATGCTTTCCTTAATGTCTTTAAACGTTAATGGTTTCACGGATAAATATAAAAAAGAAACAGTATATTAAAAAATGTAGAGTGCAAGTAAGTATGCTACAGCAGACACAGTTGGAAAGAAATTAACATGTGGATTTGATAAAGAAAGGTTTTCAGGATGGTTATTGAGCAGAATACCTGGGGCAAAGGAAGAAAGGGGTGCTTACATTAATTGCAAGAGAAACTCCAATAGTAATAGAAGAGGATGAAAAAGACAATAATGGTAGATTTGTAGTCCTAAGGGTCTACTGGTGAGGGAGGAGGGTTACATGTATTTACATTCCACTGAAAACTGCTGTAATGGAGCTTAAGAAAATTATGGGAGAAATAATCAGCCTTCAGCAAGGAATATTACTTATAGGTGTGGACTGAAATTTGATTTGCAACAGTGAAGATATGTCTGGGGGGGCAGAAGGGAAAATATAACAAAGGAGGGTAGATGTTTAAAGAAATTTATGAAACTATTTGGCATGGAAAATGTGAATTCAGTACTGGGATTTCGGAGTAAATTTACATATCCCAAAGATACAAAAACTGTGCTAGGCTAGACAGAATTCAGAATTTACATTTCACAGGAACATGTGTATTTAATTGAAGGTCTTGATATACACCCAATAAGTATTTCAGATCATGCACAAATAATAACTAAAATGAAAACAGAGGGTAGTGAAATAGAAATAAACAAAGAAGAAACTTTGCAATCTGGAGGGTGTGAAGTTCCCGCCTTAAAATATGTTATGCACCTAGTTCAATAATAAAAATCAAACTGTAAAATATGTACTACAAAATAATAAAATAGAAAATAATAGTAGGTAGTCCACGGTTGAGTTAAAAATGGAATATCTTTTATTGAAACACACAAACAAGTGATCCTAGTTGAGTATAATGAAAATCATTAAAGACATTCATTATTTATACATAATCAGGTTATTACATGTGACAGGGGGAGTGTGAGTGTTACACATGGTGGACATTTCTGAGGCAATCACCATGGACCTGGGTGAGGGTACATCAGGGCATACAACCCCTTACACTCAGCCAAGCTGTCTGACTATATCCCCTGCTCAGGCAGCATTTACAAGCACCCACTTAGGCATCCGCAGTACTATCATTGTAGGGGTCAGTACGTGGACCATTGCTGACACACATACACAACACAGGGACATCCACCTGCAATAGCTGATCTGTCAACAGCAGCAGTGCTAACAGTGTGCAGTCAGTTGGGGATTTCAGTACTGCTCCTAGCTTGCAGTCATCTCAAGCTTAGTTGGCCAAACCCCTTTGGTATTTCCTTCTACTTTTCAGATGTATATGCCAAACAGAAAAAAGTCTCAGCACTGAACCATGGGGGACTCCATGGTGACTGGTCTCTTCCCCTATTTTGATCTTCTGCATTCTGTGAGGAAGCATACATGTATGCATTCTTTCATTCACCTTCCTGATTGTATTAAATTATATTCTCTGTATAATATAGCACCACTTGTTAGAATGTGTTTTAAATGTGTAGTTTGGAACAATCTTCTAGTAAGCAATGAAACAAAATGTATGAACCAATAATGATAAAACTACCCATTTCAGAAAATTTCAACCATAAAAGGCCAACCAAACTTCTGTAATTACAATCCACCAATATTAGTAAATATGCAAAATATCTGCAGAAGTAAGTCATCTAAATAATTCCACATTAAAGGGATCTGTAACTAATAAAAAGGTTGCTGCTAGCAAACAACTTCATATTTCATTGTTTCATGTACAAATAAAGTGCCTGTTGCCCTTGAAGAATAAATTGCCTATGCTACATTAAAAAAAATGACAAGCTAGTAATTTTGCAGTGAAAAATGGATCACAAACTGATAGCAGAAACATAGTTACTAGATAACTCCTCCAAAGGAGGACATTTGTAGGACTGCATCATCCACTGCCTTTAAAGTACAACACAATACATTATTAGTGATCTATCTGCATATTGTGGGAGTAGAACCCACAGGCGTATGCATCAAAAGCAAGTATACTATCTGTTGTGCTACTAACCATGCAAACAACTTAGCATAAGTAGCATTAAACTTCTCTTCCCTGAATCTCTCAGGTCCTTGTAAAATCCACCTGACACTCAACTAAATCTCTCAACTTTGTAGCACAAGAAATCTGGAAAAAGCCAAACTTTATTGGGGGGGACAAAAGCCCAAAAACCAGGGACACATTTTAAACATTGCTTGCATAATTTTGGAAAGCTGCTAGAATAAAATGTTGTGCTACCACCGTGCATTTCACTACCAAGTCTTGGACTCAGGACTCTGTGCAGTACAGTCAGATCAACATACCAGTATGCCAAATCAGCAGCTTCCTAAAAGATAGGAAGACTGAAACTTAAATGGCTATCATTTAGTGAATTCAGTTCTCACTTCTCACCATAGCTCTCAACCTCTTAGCACAAACAAACCGAACAAAGCCAATAATGCGGGAATACAGAATTCAGTTCTCACTTCTCACCATAACTCTCAATCTCTTAGCACAAAAAAACTGGACAAAGCCAATAATGGGGGAATACAGCCCCAAAAATATGGAAAATTTCAAATGCTGATCTTATAAACTTAGAAAATTGCTAGAATAAAAGGTTTTGTGTTACCATTTATTTTCTGAAGAATATGAAGTCTGAAATTCAAATGCCTGTCATTATTTAATAAATTCAGTCCTTCACTGATTTGCCACAAAAATGCTGAAATCCACAGATTTTATGAGGAATAGAACAAATATATGAGGCATACCTATCTAGAAAACTTTCACAATAGGAACCTACTCCCTCAAGAGACAGTGGCCATAATATACACCTAGATGCACCTACTGCATAGTGTTTGTCATTGACAGATTCTCTGGTTTTGCCTTCCTTTCTTTGACCCAGAAGTTCTGCATTTCCCTTACGTTACGTACTCTCTGGTAAAGGCAACTCCAAATGGTACACAAACAGCAGACACAACATTACACTCTTGAACACACACACACACACACACACACACACACACACACACACACACACACACACACACACACACACACACACACACACACACATATATACTATGTACATGCTTTTTATCACAGCTATGAAAATGGCTACTTGGTTCTGTATATAGCTTACCAATGCACACAAATGACCTGGCAATTAATACACTGCCAATGAAGTGCAAATATTTTTTACATTGCTGTACCTTCATCTTCAAGCATCATTAGGTATTTATTACCAGCTTCAATAACAGGTACCATAACTAATCAGAAATCACTAAAACAGCCAAAATTACTATAGGAGGGTTTCCTTGTGAGATAAATGAAATATACTGTGCTGTGCTGTACTGTAGTGTAGGATTAAGGAGTATGTTTGCCAGCTTGTGGCCTTGCCACAAAAGTACCAGTTTATGTATGTTCTATGATACACTATACTTGTCATCAGCAGTTTTATGTACATCTGCATACCCAATACTCAACATCAGCTATCAACACAGATTTAGAACCAAGAAAGGAAAGGAAAGAAAAGAAAAAAAAGGCAAGTGTTTCAGCATGACAAAGTGTTAAGCCTAAAATACCAGAGAATCAAAACAAAGTAGCATGCTGTACACAAAAATCTCTATTTGCTTAAGACAGCACTTTCTGGGGGTCAGGGTCTACATTTGTGAGGTAGGATGATCACAGCATGCATTTCCCAAAATAACGGTTATGGCCTTGTATCTGAATTTCTGTTGTCTGTCTCTGTCAAACTATCATATCAGGTTCTTAGAAAAAATTACATACATCTGTGTGTACATACAAGATTGTGCAAACACACACACACACACACACACACACACACACACACACACCTAGAGTTGTGCCATACCTCCTCATTCAAGTAGCCTGCCATTTCAGTTCTGGGTCCAGTATGTGTGCTTTCCACATAAATACCTACAGCAGCTCAGAAACGGGAACCTGCAGCCGGCCGTTTCTCTGATCTCAGCAGCTAGAGTTCTGGGTCTGGTATACGTGCGTTCTGAATAAATACCTCCATCAGCCTGGACAGCAGCTCAAAAACGTCTGTTACTTTCACAATGATGTCAACCGGGAAGCCGTTAAAGTAAAAACGTGCCGGGAATAAGTAAAAGCGCGCCGGGAATGTAATTTCAGTTGGATGCAAAAGTAGGGGGCGCCCCTTCCCCCACATGCTATGGTTCCGGTGCCCATGGAATAGTGATAACTGCCAGAGCTGCCAGCACACACATTCATGATAATGCCCTGAGCATTGCACATGACCTAGCAGTTGATGGAGTGGTGCCCCTTGTGGTTGATGAAGATTCTACCCTCCTCACCAGGTAGTGACTTGATGTGTACATGAATGCAATATATGGCACCCAGTACCTCAGGGTAGCAAGCACATTGTAGAAATGTTGCATATTGTTGGCCCTGGGCTCAGGGTTGAGGGGGAAAATAAATGTGCTCACTGGCATGTGGTAGCATGGCATCCAGGAACTGGTGGAATACCTGGAAGCAGATGCCTGTGAGACCCCCATCATGGTCCCCAGTTAGTCTTTGGAAAGTACCTGTAGCTAGTGTCCTAAGGGCTACACATACCTTTGTTTCCAGTGGGATGGGTTCCCCACTGTTGACTCTGGGTCTGAGTTGAGGGTGGCAGAGCTCAGTGAGTTCTTGTAGTATGTCCCTGTCCACCCTGTAGTGCTCTACAATCTCCAACTCATGCAGCTCCTGGAAGGTTACCCTGGGCCTGAACACTCTTCTCCTTCTCTATCAAGGCCTATTGTCAGCAACAGCAGCAGCAGTGACTTCAGCATCTAGCACATATAGATGTAGCAGCCCCTAGCATCCTCTCAGTTAAAATTCCCAAGTCTGTACTCCAATGGTACAGAGTATGGGGGAAAATCATATTGTAGGGTGTATGCATACTTTATAGTGTGCTCTGTTGTAGGTGATAACTGTGTGATTGGCTAGCTATAATGCACTGTACCTGCCTAGCATATCATTAACATCATTTAATGGCCCTAGTTTAAGTTAAACAGAGGTCAAAACTAATTAATATGTCACTGGGTTTTAGATACAATCAGCACTGTGGTACACTCCGCAAACAGGCTGAAATAAGCTTAGAAGTAATTGGACACACCCTCCCCTGATGTCAGCTACCTCCTCTGTAAATAACAACAGGGTTCTTTGCCTACACAAAGGGGTATGCGGGCACGATTACCCCTTTGTGCTAATCAGTAACTCCACCTCATTTACATAGGATCTGTGCTCACAGCCTGGAAACTGCATGCTGCAATGCCTTACCACATTAGCAATAGCACTAATGCATCATTGCAGATACTCCATGCAGGGTTCTGTAATACATTTCTGTCACATAATATTAATTATGTTTTTTATTTATTTTTTTTTATAAAGCATCTTTACACATTGTGACATGTCGCACAAACATGCTCAAATTATTTAAAAAAATAAATAAATTTAGTTTAACTTATTTCCTTTAATTTGTCAGACACACAGAGAATAGTTTCACTCATATCTGTACATGATATGCCATTTCTGCCCATCTATCTACATTTGTACAGCCCCTTTTGTTTGTCTATATTCCTGTACACGGAATTTTTCCATGTTCACTATGGACACTGACACAGGGTCTGCAGAGCTGCCTATCTGCTTGCTGGATCACTTTACCTGTCTCATTTGCATGAGATTCACCTGCTTATGAGGTGATTTGCATGACAGGGAAGTTTCCACATTGGCATGCTTGTATGTGCCACTCAGCAGCACTTTCTGAATCAAAAACCTCCTTACTTGATGTGTAAGCAGCACGGCACGATGCCTACATGGTAAAAAAAGACTGTGTAGGCTTTATTGAATTCCCCCTTACATGTTTTCTTTCTTTCTTTGTAACAACTGTATTTCAGTCCAACATTACATAACTCATTCAATTCCTGCTTTCCCTTAAACATCATTCCTCCTCCTCCTGAACATTATCCTGCATGTATTGTTCCCACAAATCCTTATTTCGGTGCAATTTGCTCCTTCCCTTTTCCAAAGATCCTTCTTCCACTTATTTTGCCTCATTAATAATATTCAGTACTTCAAATACAGTTGGTTTATATTTTGATTTCAATTTTCTAGTAATTGCTTTGTGGTAGGCATTTCAGATACTGTGCCCCAGCTCCAAATAATCATTTCCTTAATTACAGCCATATGCTCCTCCAGCATTTCTGACAGAGTACAGTGTAGAGAGTTTTTTTTAATTTGTGAACTCATTACACTTCCAAAAATATGTTCCCAGTTACTTCTTTCTTTCCCATCATACCTCCAGTATTTGCTATCTACCTGCAGAAAAATTATTTGAAGTCTGCTGGTGTATAAAAATACCTATGCAAATGTTTCCAAGCAAAAATCTTAAATCTTCCAGATTTAGTTGCATACTTCACAGTCATACATATGCTGTCCCATTGTTCTCTTGTGAATTGCTTTTCCAGTGTTTCTTACCAATCTTTTTTAATCTCCTGATTGCTTCTCATAGTTACCATGCATTATTTCATATACCCTACTAATTATCTTATTTTAACAGCAGCTTCTTTTCTAGATTAAATGAAAACTCCACTAAAGCCAGTCTTTCACATAGGACTCCCCTATCGCTTTTTCTTTCCCTATACTCTGATATCAATCCCTAATAAGTAAAGCAGTTTCTAACCTGCATTCCAAACTTTTTTTTTGGCCTTATCCCACCTTATTACCTTTCCTTCTTCACTTATTTGCCAGTTTTCTCCAGAAAATTTCAGTCACCCTTTTACTTCATTTCTGTACCCCTACCTACTGTCATCCCTATTGTCAAAATCTCCTTTCTCCATTCATGCATTGGCTTAATTCTTAGACTACTTTCTGCAAATTTAAGAATACACTATTCTGTATGGTGGTTATTATTCTCCATCAGGATCTGCATCCAAAATCCCACTCTCTTTATTTCTTGACCCCCCCCCCCACTGCTTCTTCATCATCACTTTTCAGTTTGAATTATATCTTTCTGCTAGTGTTATGTATATGAGCCTTAACCATGTAGCCCTAAAATAGTCATTCAAATCAGGTAATCCTAAATCACCTTGTTCTATTGGGAGAATAAACTGATCCCACTTAACTCTTGCCCTCTTTCCCTCTCAGATAAAGTCCTTCAACTATCTGTTAATTATTGACCACAGCTTTTCTCCTGGTTGAAACAATATGCCTGAACTGTTTAGAAAAACTAAATGGACTAAAACACATTTAAATCACTTATATCTTACTATCCATACCCATAAACAACAGCTTCCAGTTTCTCAGTTTTTGTTTTATATTTTGTTTAGTCTCTTCCCACATATGATTAGTTACAATAACAGCTAACTTTTCTTGACTACCATACCAATTATATTGTTGAATTTCTGAGTCCCTTATTTTCTTTGCCAGTGGCTCTAAATATAAACCAAATAATAAAAGGGAAAGAGGATACCCATGCATGGTTCCTCTGTTAAAACATAACTTATCAGAGAAGAACACTCCCATTTTAATTATGTCCTCCGATACTTCATAGATCCTCATAATTAACATCCTAATTAACATTATTATTGTTCCAAATTATTCCATTGCCATACTCATAAAATCCCAGCTTCCGCTATCAAATGCTTTCTCTGCATCAAGACTCACCAAAACAGCGTCATTTTTTTACATTCTGCTTCCTTCTGAATCATCATTGATCTATTAATGTTGTCATGTATTTGTTTCCACTCCGCAAAACCATATACTGGTCTACATCTATCAATTTTTGCAACACTTTTTCCATTCTTTTAGCTAGTATTGATATAAACACTTCAGAATCATAGTTTCAAATTGAAATGGGTTTATATAAGGCTGGGTCTGACTGGTATTTACTCTCTTTGGGTAATACAGCTACTACTGCTGTCTTGCAAAGATGCTGCTTACCCTCATTTTTAAAATACTATTAACCTTCCTAACTTCCAAACTTGCACAGGAGTGTCATCTGTTCCTGGAGACTTCTCTAAAGATTTATTATACATCACTGTTTTTATCTTATCTCTACTTATGCTAAATATCAGTTACTGAGCTTCATCTTTCTCTAATCTTGGCATAGTTAAATCTTCCATAAATATTTCCATTTGTGCTTTTTTCTTGGTTTCCACATTTCTCTGCTTTATACAAATTTTCATAAAATTTCTGAAATACCTCTAATATCTCTATAGGATATCTAGATATTTTTCTTGCAATAGGCTCCCTATATTTGGCACCAATCCTTTATTTCTGTTGTCTATCACTGTACTAAAAGTTTTTTTAAACTCATTCATATTATCCATATACTCCCTTATTTTCTCTTTAGCACCCTGAAGTTGCTCCCCGTCTTGTTCTGTGAGATTCACCTTGTTCTGCAATACTTTAACCTGTGTCAGCCCCTCTAAATAATTCCAAGTACTTATCAGTCATATTTCTTTATCTTTTATTTATTCCCCATCTTTCACCTCCATTTTCATTTTATCCCACACACTAGCTATTCCTTCTGAAAAAAATTCTATTTTCCCCAATATCTCCTGAATAATTTCCACTAACAATTCCTTTAATTCCTCTCTTTTTAACAGGTAGGGATGAATGCAATTAGGGGTATAGAGAATAGATAAGAGGGACCTGGAATTTACTGGAGAAATAATGATTCAGAAGGAAGCAGAATGTAAGAAAATGACACTGTTGCTGGCGAGTCTTGATGCAGAGAAAGCATTTGATAGAGGAAAGCACCAGTGTCTCATTTTTACTTAATTACCCTGCATTTTTATCTCAAGTTTTATCAGTGCATGATACGAAATAGTTAATACCTCAGGGAATAATATGTAAATTCTGTCCAATTTCTTACTACTGAATTCACATGTTCCATACCAAATATTTTCATAAATTTCTTCAGAAATCTATCCTCTTTTGTTATATTTTTCTTTCTAGGTCCCCCTGATTCAGCCTCACTATTGTAAATCAAGTACCATTCCCCACTTATAAGTAATATTCCCCAATGAAAGCTGATTATTTCTCCCAAAATATTCTTTTTTAAGCACCTTTACTGAATTATCACTTAAGATAAAGGCAAACTTACATTTATATAAAAGTAATTAAACCATATTAACAAGTTCACATTAACAAACACTATACATCACATATATTGTTATATATCATATAATCTAAGCAATGTTACATAACTTATTAAATTTCTGCCTTCTCTTTAACCTCATTCTTCCTCTAAAACATTTTTCTGCATGCATTGTTTCCACAACTTCCATTTTTTCTATGTAATTGACTCCTATCCTTTTTCTGAAGATCTTAGTTCGTGTTCTTTTATCTCTGTTACAAGATTCACCATTTCAAGCATAGTTGGTTTAGAGTTTGATATCCATTTTCTAGTAATTACTTTTTTGGTAGCCACCAGAAATGCACTTAGCAAGGACTTACCATATCTAGGCAGTTAAAGATCCTGTATCCCAGCTCAAAAAATCATTTCTATAAGACTCATTTGCTTGTCATTATTTCTGACAGAGTACACTGTATGGACTTTTCAAACTCTGCCAACTCATTACAATCACAAAACATATACTCCCAGTTACCTCATTCTTCCCCACCAAAATTAAACCATCATCTGCCTAAGAAAAAAAATCTTTGCAGTCTGCTTGGGGTATTAAAGCATCTGTGCAAACAAATCTTCTAGATTATGTTGCATATTTGGAAGCCATACTTATATTCTCACATTGCTTCTTTGTGAATCAAATATCTAATCTCTCTTCCGAAGCTTTTCCGACCTACTTTGATAGATCCCTACAGTTATTATGCAATATTTTATATGCCGTACTAATTATTCCTTTTAACAGCATCTTCTGTTCTAGATTCAAGCAAAACCTCAACCAGTACAGGTCTTTTATTTAGAATCCCTCTGTCCCTTTTTTATTGTCTACATTCTGATATCAATCCCTGACAGAGAAGGCAATCACTAACCTGCAATCCAAATGGCTTCTTGGCCTCTTCCCATTCTGTTATCTTTCCTTCTCCAACTATTTGTTCCCAATACTTTAGTTCCTTTGCCAGCTTCCTCCAGTAAATTCCAGGCCCCTCTTGCCTATTCTCTGTACCCCTAATTGCATTCATCCCTATTAGCAGAAAATCCATTCCCATGTTGACGTAGTTCTTAATATACTTTCTGAAACTTTATGAATATAATATTCTGTATAACTGTTGTTATTCCCCTTAAGGATATACATCCAAAATCCAGTTATTTGCTTATTTCTTAAATTACACCCCCACTTCTTCATCATCCCTTTCCAATTTGAATTATAGCATTTTTATAGTGTTATGCACAAGTTCCTTAACTGTGTAGCTCTAAAATATTCCTTCAAATCAAGTAATCATAAACCTTTTTGTTCTGTTGGGAGGATCAGCTTATTCCCACTTGACTCTTGCCCTCTTTCCCTTCAAAATAAAATCCTTCAATTCTTTATTAATTACCATCCACACCTTCTCCTCTGGTTGATAAAAATATGCCTGACCTCTGTATAAAACTAAAGGGACTAAAAACAGTTTTATGGCTTATATCTTGTTATCCATATCCATAGGCAATAACTTCCAGTTTCTGTTTTTGTATTATCTTTTGTTTAGTCTCTTTCCATATATCTTTAGCTGCCATAACTGAATCCTTATTAATTCATATTCTTAAATACTTTGTTTTATCATGTTCCCATAAATACGAGTATTGCTGGATGAATTCACGCGTGGGTACATTGTTTATAGCTATAGCCTTTGTTTTATCTTTGTTAATTGTATATTATGAAAAACACATGGAACTGTCTCAGAATATTCCACAACACTGAGGCATGATTTTCTGGTTCCGTCAGGTACAAAATAATATCATTTGTAAATAAAGCCAACTTTTCTTGAACATCATACCAATTATATGCTTGAATTTCTGAGTCCCTTATTTTCTTTGCCAATGGTTCTGAATATAACACAAATAACAAATAGGAAAGAGAACACCCCTGCCTGGTTCCTCTGCTCAAGCAGAAACTATCAGAGAGGAACCCACCCACTTTAACTTTGGCCTTCTATCCCTCATATATCTTCCTAATCAACCTTATAATTTTATCAGGGGATTGCACATGCTTCCATTGCCCTGCTCATAAAGTCCCAACATACTCTATCAAATGCTTTTTCTGCATCAAGACCCACAAATAACAGTCATATTTTCATACTTACTGCTTCCCTCTGGATCATTGTTATTCTGTTAATAATATCCAGTGTTTGCCTCCCCTCCACAAAACCATATTGGTCTATAGCTATAAATTTTGGCATCACCTTTGCCAATCTTTTATCCATTATAGACATAAACATTTTATAATCATGGTTTATTAATGAAATATATATAATCATAGCTTAAAATTGAAATGGGCCTATATAAATCTGGATCAGATGAGTCTTTACCTTCTTTAGGTATTACATACACAACAGCTTTTTTTCCAGGATGTTGGTACCTCCCCTCCTTTTAAAATGCCATTAAACAACATTTTCCAGATCTTTATCACTTTCTTTCCCTCCTGACTTCCATACTTCCACCGGAATACCATCTATTCCTTGAGACTTTCCTGTAGATTGGTTATCTGTCACTATTTTTTTCATCTCCTCCTGTCTTAACTGTTAGTTATTGAGCTTCATTTGCCTCTAAATTTGGCAAATTTAAGTCTTTCATATTTGTGTTTTTTTTCTTGATTTCACTTCTTCTCTGCACATTTCCAAATATCTGTAATACCTCTACAGGATTGTTGGTTATTTTTCTTGTTATAGGCTCCCTAAGTTTGCAACAACTCTTTCTACTTTGCCTAAGTTGTAGTACCAAAAGTTTTTGTGCTCTGGAGTTATTATCAAATAACAGTTGCTTAGCAGCAATCTTTCTAAACTCATGCATATTACCTAGGTACTCCCTTAATTTCTCTTTAGCATTCAGTATTTGTGACTATTCTTGTTCGATGACATTCCCTTTATTTTGTAATAGTTTAACCTTTGTCAGGCCCTCTAAAAAATCATATTACTTCTTAGACAGATCTCCTTTTCTTGTATTTCTTCCCTATTTTTAATCTCCACTTTTATTTTATCCCACTCACTAGCTGTAACTTCTGGAGTATTTTCTATCTTCCCTAATAACTCTTAGACAATTTCCATTACCTATTCCTTAAATTCCTTTCTTTTTAACAGGTGATTGGGAAAGGACCAGTGTCTCATCTTAGTAATTATTTGTGTTTGATCTAAAATAGTTACGGGATGTGTATCCATCCTGAAATCCTTTTTTTTGTATAAATCATATACTCAGTTCTTTCAAAATGTGTATCCTGTAGCATTGTTATTTGCACTTTGCATTTTTTAATATAATTAAGTGTTCTTTTCTTTTAGTCTATACCTGGGAGACCATTCCCATTCCAAGATAATATGGAAAGTGTCTCCATTATGGAAAGAACCATTATTCCCACTTATTATATATGGAAAGTTTTTTAAATGTCTATTTCCAGGTTTCGTGATAGGTGAATCCATTAATGTCTAGCAGGTTAATCCTTTACACAATTTTTTCTTATCATTGACATT
Source organism: Protopterus annectens (assembly GCF_019279795.1). Taxonomy (NCBI): domain Eukaryota; kingdom Metazoa; phylum Chordata; order Ceratodontiformes; family Protopteridae; genus Protopterus; species Protopterus annectens. Next base: position 918,767,423 of record NC_056731.1, read on the forward strand.
GGAACCTATGTCACATTTTACAAGACTTTTTGTTTTAATAAAAAGAAACAAAAACACACATACCCAGAACCTGTTAACTTAATACAAACACACATAACTATGTACATCTTTGAATAATGAAACTCAACCCTTTTAATAGTAGCATTTGTGCTAAATAGATGGCTCTAATACAGACCCTAATTACCATGAAACTGAGGTCATCCATGCCAAAACACATGTTATTGCCTGTGCTTCTACTTACACTAATCGGTCTGTTCTTTTTTTATCTTTATTCCCCCCCTCCAGATGTGAAAACTATATGCAAGCTTTCAGAATCATTAACTTTTAGCCTTGAAGAAATCAGTGGTCTGTTTTTTATTGCTCTGTTACCAGCTTGCCTCCATGGAAGTAAGAGAAAAAAGTGAAAATGTAGTCCTCTGTTGTAGCCTGAACGACCAGCTGAAACTTTTATTGCTAAAGGAATTTTTTTCATTTTATTGGGAGTTCTCATATTTACTTTTTTTCCACTTAACATTTGTTATTAGATTATGACAAGGGTCTTACTCCAAATATTCATCTGTGCAGAAGTAAAAGAAAATGTATCAGCTCTTCATATATTATGATCTGTGTACTTTTACACCCCATCCCCACCTCAACATCCCAAGTTTACAGACCATTAACTTAAACATACTTTTGTCTAGCTTTTCTTATCTTTTTGCTTTGTAATGCCTACATTTCTTAATATCAAAAAAAGAAGAAAGAGAAGAAGAGGAAGAAAAAGCATCTGTTTACTTTAATAATTTTATCACAATCAAGAACAGCTAAAAATACTTTACTATGAAATATGCAATTCATATTGTGAAAAGTTTCATAGAAATACTGTTAAGAAAATAAATTGTTTTACTTATAGTTACCTGTTTCCTTCTACCTCCCCTCCCCTCAGAGTCCTTTCAATGACATGTTTAACAAAGTCAACAAAGTCCACTTTTTCCACTTATTCTTATATAGCTATATTTCACAAATGTGATTGATGCTTTGCAGTTTCATATTTATTCACTAATTTCCATGTTGCTGGTCTTCCTGTTCATCTCCAGCTTCCAACTCTGATTCCTGTTCAATTTCATGGTGCTCCCAATTCTTCTGTTCAACTCCTATGCTTTTCTCTTAATATCACATTTTCCTTGAAACAGTGGAAAAAGTTTCTACATGGGTTTTATTATCAGAAGAATGAGAAATAGAGTCCCCTTCTGTTTGCTGGCTCATTTTATGTTGGACAAATTTTGCATTTCATTCTTAGCCTGTTCTACATCAAAAATGACTTTGATCCTCCAGGAAAAAAATATTCTGAAGACAGCTGCATAGAGCAGCTTGAATCTCATACCTGCCTCTCAACATTCCCTGATTACTGGAATAAAGTTGTCTCTCTTCTGCCTGATGTACACCGAATAATAATTTTCTACAAACACTCTAATGAATCAAACCTTTTAACAATTTGCCTTTTTGCCACAGTTTTGTCAGGATCAACTCTTTCTGCTAGTAGGTTTGTTACTAATAAAGGTATTGGCTGCTTTCTTATGGCCATATTTAGAGCATACACACAGTTTGCCCTTTTTAAATAACAGTTCCTGCTGTGGACTACCAGTTCAGTTGCCTTTTTGTGCCATCATAAAATTAATACAATATGTTCCATCTGGTTTCTCTGGTACAGCAAAAAATCCCAGATTTTTCCTATGTGCTCTCCCCTCTAATTTCACCATTTTTTTAAACATCTCTTCTTAAGCAGTCTCATACTCAGTCAACCTTTTCTTTGTTTTACCCTCTGATTTTGCAGTTTTATCAGCTCATCTGCATATCTGTTTAAAGCATCTTCAGAATTTTCCAGCCTTTTGTTATCTGAATTGATGCACTCCTTCAGTCTCTCATTTATTATAGTCATCTCTGAGCACATTTGACTTATTTTTTCCACTAGATTACTGGAAGCCATGTCTTGCACCAAAGCTGAAGCTTGGAATGCTTTTTGCTGAACAGCTGCATGATTCTTCCCAGCCATTGTTTTTTCTTCATCCTTTCTAGCTGAATTTCTTTCAGGCTGTCTTAGTTTCTTCTTTGCAGGCATCCAGGCAGTGAACGTAGTAGCCAGTAACTGAATTTTACTCAAGCTGACAATATAACTAGTTGTCATCTATCAGTTTCTGTTTTCACACTGGGAGAGCTGAAGTTAAGCTATTGATTAGTGTGCATCAATCTTGGAAGTTGACTTAGATATATATCTCCCCAAAATTTCTTATGTTCCATAATAACAATTTGGGGTGGAATATAAATACATGCCAGTGTAAGACTGTTCACTTGCCAATAGCCTCTTACTACTAGAAATCCTCTTCTACTGCTATTGGAGCCCCTCTAGCAATCAGTATCATTACTTCCCTTTTCTTTTTGTCTCTGATATTCTGCTTAATGTCCATCCTGAAATCTATTCTTTGTGAAATTCACATGTTCATTTCTTTCCAAATGTGTCTCCTGTAGCATTGCTATTTGCACTCTGCATTTATTTATATAATTCAGTACTGTTTCCTTTTTGCCTATACATGTAAGGCCATTTATATTCCAAGATACTATGGAGAGAGTCATTATTTTGGTAAAAACTAGTGCTCCTACTTATTATACATGACATTATTTTTGAATGTGCATTTCCAATTTTTGTCTTACTTGTACACTAATGTTTAGTAGGCTGCTCTTTTATATGGTTATTTCTTCTTGTCTCCATTTGAACCTATCTCATATTTCTCAAGATATTTTTGCTTTAATGAAAACGCTCAAACAAAAAAAACTAAATATATTTTCAGAACTCCCCCAGCCCCATTAATTTATAATAAATGCACAAGACTGAGTACATTTTCAAGAAATTACATTTAACCATCCAAATAGGAATAATTGCCCCAAATTGACAGCTGCACCCAAAGGCATAACTAAGCTAACATTAAGATTACCTAAGCTAAAACACATGTTACAGTCTGTGTTCCCACTTATATTGACCACCCGGATAAGAACGATTGCCCCAAATTGACAGCTGCATCCACAGGCTTAATGTAAGCTAAAATTAAGGTTACTCAAGCTGAAGCACACATTGCAGTCTGTGTTCCCATTTGCACCAATTTCTGTCTGATTTTTTTCTTATCTCTATTCCCCTCCTAAATGTGAAAAACAGCTTGCATGCTTTCAGAAAGCACCGACTTTTAGCCCCAAGAAAAAGTGTTCTGACTAAGTTTAAATACAACTAAATTATGCCCCTTGTTGTTTTAAACATATTAAAGTGTTAAGGTTGCTGTGGAGGCTACTATTTCTTATTCACTTCCCATAATTTCAAACTTTATTTTTTTCACTGAACTGCTGGTTGTACCATTACATTTTGCATTTTCGTCAGCAAAGAATGCTAAGAACTCTTAATAATATTTGCTTGCACCTCCAAACAGCTTGCTTCTATGTAAAAGTAGTCAGCAGTGAGGGGTAAAACAGCTAACAACTTGTAGATGTATGAAGGAATCTTTATAAATTTCACTCAGAAGAGAATGCATAGAATTCCCCTGGCTAACTGCCTTCAGCTGCTCATTTCCTATCTCTAACTGAACACATTTGCTATTGCAAAAAAAGCTAATACCTTTACAGATGCAAGAAGCTTATAAGTTTTCATTGCTTTCATCATTGTGTCTTATTTTTTCAAGCCTATTTGCTTACAAAAAAAACTTATTTGTACTTTAAACGAAGACCATTAATCTAGGCACCCACCCAGTTAAAACAAGGGATAGTATTATCTTAGTTCTACATGTAATATAATCAGTAAACCTTTACACCCCACCCTTGCAGACTAAGATCATAGCATTATATAAACTTAAACTTACTTTTGTTCAGCCTTTCTCTTGTTATACTGTAAAACTTATAATTATTACACCAAAAGGGGCCTATTTACTTTAATGTTTTAACACATACAAGAATCTCTGAAAAGAGTCACCCACATTTAAAATTCCCCTGACTGTACACTATACAAAACTGCATTACAATATTACAGGCTGTTTATTATTTATTCAACATTTGTTTACTGGGGATGTCCAACTGGGTTAAAAGGCCCATTTTCAGTGGAGGCCCAGGGAGAAAAGCTCCAAATAAAAGTAAGTCAGCAATATAATAATAAAATAACACCTTACATAAGTACATAAAAACAGAAATTTAGACAGTTTATATTTAAATGAATTAAAAGTAAGACTTAAGCCATGGAAATCCATTGTCCAAAAGGTGCAGTAATGAAATGTAATAACTTAGAATATATCATGAAATATTTTATACCTATAGTAATAATAACAAAATTTGTTTTACTTAGTCACTTTTTTTCCCTTTAGTGTCTTTCTAAGCATTTAAGACATAATGTGGGGTATATACTTCACAAACCACCTACAAGTTTAACAAACTCAACAAAAGTACAGTGTTTTCTTAGCCATTTTCATTTGCAAAGACATATTTCACAAATGCAATTGATGCTTCGTGGTCATCTTCCTGATCATCTCCATTTCCAAGCACAGGACTCTGCTTCAAGTCCAAGGTACTCCTGATTCTTCTAGTCAATCCCTGTGCTTTTTTCAGTCTTTCAAGCATTTTCCATCGGAACTTTCAAAAAGGTTTCACAAAGTCTCTCTCTATGAGCGTTACTGTCAAAAGAATGAGAAGCAGAGTCCCCTTCTTCTTGCTGGCTCATGTTTTGCTGGATAAACATTTTTATTTCCTCCTTAGCCTCTTTTGCATCAAAAATGCCTTTGATCCTCCAGGAAAAAATATTCTGAAGACAACTGGATAGAGCAGCTTGAATCTCATACCTGCCTCTCCAATTTCTGTGATTGCTCAAATAAATTTGCTTCTCTTTTGCCTAGTGTACAGTGAATAATCATTTTCCATAAACACTCTTGTTGCTCTCCTACTCAGGATACAATAGAAGAGTCTTCATGGGTTCTGTTCAAGCAGCCTTATTATATACAAACACATCATAACAGAATTCTAATGACTTTAACTTAGGTAACTTATATACAAACTAGCTATTGCAATCATACATGCTCACTCCCTGGCTGCACTCTCAGAATGGCACTGGGTATAGCACATGCCTGCTATTTATATGTCCACATTCATTCCTTGATATGCTTCTTAAAAATACAGCACATGCATTCTGTTTTACAACTCTGTTGTCTCCAATTTTTAATATGTTTCCCTTCTTCCACAGTTTTGTCAGGATCAACTGTTTCTGCTGGTATGATTGCATCTTTACTAATAGGTCTTAGCTGTTTTCACATGGCCAGGTTTGGAGCATACACTCAATGTGCCCTTTCAATTAACAAATCCTGGGACACCAGTCCAGTTGCTTATTTGTGCTTTCATAAAATTAACACAGTCTATGTCTTCCAGTTTCTAGTACAGCAGAAAATCTCAGGTTTCTCTGCATGTTCTGTTTTTTTAACTCTAACTCTGAAACAGCTCTTCCTGAGAAGCCTCATGTTCAGTCAATCTTTTCTTCATTTAAACTTCTGATTTTTGCAGTTTTGTCAGTTCATTTGAATAACTAGGTAAAGTTTTTTATATTTTTCCAGCCGTTTGTTATTTGAGTTAATATACTCCTTCAGTGTTTCATTTATTGTAATCATTTCTGAGCACGTGATTTTATTTTTTCCTCTAAATTACTGGTGGCCATATCTTGAACCAAAGCTGAAGCTTGAACTGCTTTTTGCTGAACACCTGCAAGATCCGCCATTGTTTTCTGTTCCCATTTTCTGGTTGATTTTCTTACAGATTCTAACATTTCTTCTTTGCTGGCATCCAGCCAGTATACTTACTAGCCAGCAACTGAATTTTATCCAAACTGAATATTAACTAACTCCAAATAACGATTTCAGTAGCACTCCTTTTCCTCAGTTTCTCTTTTCACACTGAGCAGCATTAAACTCGTTCTTAAGTTCGCTACATAACCAAATAACTCAGCACAACCTTTTTAAAAAAGTTTGACTGTTTGCAAGCTGTCTCTAAGCAATTGCTTATAAACATCTTGCAACCTTTCAGCTCTGTTTTTTTTTTTCTTTAAGGTTTAGGCACCTCCGAAAAGCTGGCCTCACATTCAACCCATGCTTCATATGGCAGTGATCCCATCCAATGGTCTTAAATAGAGTGGACTGCGCAGATAAGCAATGCTCCCCTCTGACAACTGAAGGCTTGTCAACAGTTATAGTTAATATTTATGCAGTACTCTTCTTAGTAATACTTTTTAACAAGATAGGCTGTAAGACCTTATGATAATATGGAGATATTGCAATTTCCTGACACCCCACTACTACCTTGGTGTTATCCCTGTTAGCTCCTAATTTGGCTTCTGTTCCCCATCTTATCTCTCTGTAGACAAATAGGTTCATAGTTCATAGGAGGTTACTAAGCTAATGGCTCTAGGGCCTTTACAAGCCTAGCTGTGTGAAAAAAACAGTGTACCCTAATTGACCCCACACAACTACTCATGTGCAGCTATACAATATTAATCAGTCTCTCTCATGCTGGTGTTCCATTTCCCTCTCTGTAGCTTCAACCTTTCTTTAACCCTCTCTGTCTTTGCATACCAACTTGTTTTTCTCAGCTGCCTTGAGACATTTTGTTTAAAGATCCAGCTCATACCTCTCAACCGTACCAAATTTCTCATTTTTTACCAGTTTTGAGGTCCAAATAACAGGGTGCCATGATTCCCGAGTGGCACCTCCTTAATTTCCAAATTTCGCGGCTTTTTTTTTTAAATTATTTTTCCCCCCTGGCTTTTGATATTTCGTCATCACATGCAGAGCTGTGCACGATGATGTCAGCTCTGTGAACAGCCTGCCAGCCTGTCAGAATTAGGATTCCAGAGATTCACTGTACTTTAAGTTTGTTTCTGTAGCCTGGGAGCCCTGCATGCATTTCCCCGCTGCTCCAGCATGTATTTCAGCCATCCATGCGTGCATTTCCCTAGCTGCTGCAGGTAAGGAGGACAAATAAGGAGGACAAAAAGTAAAAAGGATTTTAATTATCACCACATTTGAATTTAACCAGGTCCGCACTTTACACAAGGGGTGTGTGTGCATTGAATGAAGTGAAATGAAGTAATGGCAAAATGTGTGTAAGTCCGAGAACTGTATCTGTTGCAAGTTCTATCTTCTGCTGGCTTAGTGGCTTCTGTATTTTAACTACTGCCAGGTTTCAAGAGCCGTACTGCTGCAAGTAGATATAAGTTCACAAAGTTAGTTTAACGCCGTTAATGGCTTCTGTAGAAAGTGTGGGATCTTCTGTATTTTAACAAGTCCATGAACTGCAAGAACACAAAGTCCACTAATGCTGCTGCAAAGGGGTTCTGTATTTTTATCTTCTTGTAAGTCCATTTAGTTTAACAGCGTGTGTGTGTGTGTGTGTGTGTGTGTGTGTGTGTGTGTGTGTGTGTGTGTGTGTGTGTGTGTGTGTGTGTGTGTGTGTGTGTCCGCTTAGTTTAACAGCCATTAATGCTACTTGTGTTTGTGTAAGTCCATTTGGTTTAAAAGCCGTTAATGGAACAAGAGCATGAAACACAGTAAGGGCTACTTTTATTATTTTGAATATGACTGCTAGTTCTTTTTAGTTTGCCTTTGCAATGTTAAGAACTGCTCTGTGTGTGCTACTACTTTTGCTGTTATAACTGGTCATCCGGTTTTGATTTCATTGAATGTGAATTGCCAACAGTTACTTTTTTTCTAGTGTACTGCACTGCTCTCTGCTGAGCTGAACTGCCAACAGTAACTTTCTGCCAAGCCATTTACTTAATTTAACTTGATGGCAGCATTTGTTTCTTCTTAATTCCTTTGCAATGTTGCACTTTGTTTTCTCTGCTGAGCCATTTACTTAACTTTATGGTACTGCTGTCCGGTTTTAATTTCATTGAATTTGAACTGCTCTGTGTGTGCTAGCTCCTTTTAAGGGATTATTTTATTTTGAATATGATGACTGCTTATGTGAACTGCCAACAGTAAGGGCTGCTTTTATTATTTTGAATATGACTGCTAGTTTTGTGCTATTTCCTTTGCTGTTATTAAAGTGCTAGTTCCTTTGCTTGCTGGTGTGTGTGTGTATTAATGTGCTAGTTCCTTTGCTTGCTGGTGTGTGTGTGTGTGTGTGTGTGTGTGTGTGTGTGTGTGTGTGTGTGTGTGTGTGTGTGTGGATTAATATGCTAAGTCCTTTGCTTGCTGGTGTGTGTGTGTTCCTTTGCTTGCTTGTGTGTGTGTGTGTGTGTGTGTGTGTGTGTGTGTGTGTGTGTGTGTGTGTGTGTGTGTGTGTGTGTGTGTGTGTGTATTGTGGATTAATGTGCTAGTTCCTTTGCTTGCTGGTGTGTGCGTGAGTATTAATGTGCTTGTTCCTTTGCTTGCGCACGCGCGCGCGTGTGTGTGTGTGTGTGTGTGTGTGTGTGTGTGTGTGTGTGTGTGTGTGTGTGTATTAATGTGCTAGTTCCTTTGCTTGCTTGTGTGTGTGTGTGTGTGTGTGTGTGTGTGTATTAATGTGCTAGTTCCTTTGCTTGCTTGCTTGTGTGTGTGTGTGTGTGTGTGTGTGTATTAATGTGCTAGTTCCTTTGCTTGCTTGTATGTGTGTGTGTATTAATGTGCTGGTTCCTTTGCTTGCTTGCTTGTGTGTGTGTGTGTGTGTGTGTGTGTGTGTGTGTGTGTGCGTGTGTGTGTGTGTGTGTGTGTGTGTGTGTGTGTGTGTGTGTATTAATGTGCTACTTCCTTCACTTGCTGGTGTGTGTGGATTTATGTGCTAGTTCCTTTGCTTGCTTGTATGTGTGTGTGTGTGTGTGTGTGTGTGTGTGTGTGTGTGCGCGCGTTTGTGTGTGGTGGATTAATGTGCTAGTTCCTTTGCTTGCTGGTGTGTGTGTGTGTGTGTGAGTGTGTGTGTGTGTGTGTGTGTGTGTGTGTGTGTGTGTGTGTGTGTGTGTGTGTGTGTATTAATGTGCTAGTTCCTTTGCTTGCTGCTGTGTGTGTAATAATGATAACCATTTAAGTTTGTCATCCAATTTTTCAGGAAATGTATGGTAACACAAAACACTTTATTCTAGCAACATTCTAAGATTATACAATCAAAGTCTAAAATGTGTCCCTGGTTTTGGGCCTTTGTTCCCCCCACCAATAAATGTTGGCTTTTCCAGATTTCTAGTGCTGCATAGTTCTTCAGGGGGAGAGAAGTTTAGTGCTGCATATGCCAAGTTTGTGTTAGTAGCACAACAGGTAGCATATTTGCTTTGGATGCAGAAGGTTGTGGGTTCTACTCCCACAGTATGTGGATGGATTGCTGATACAGTACTGTGTTGCAGATTTAAAGGGGGTGGATGCTGCAGTCCTGAGAATGTCCTCTTTGTCAGAGATACCAAGTAACTATAAACCTATTATCAGTTTGCCATACATTCCCTATTGCAATATTACTAGCTTATTATAGTTTTAGTGTAACATAGGCAATTCATTATTTTTTTCAATTTTTTTTATTTTCCAAATAATATAATGTTTAACAATACACTCATCAATAAACAAGTATTATAAACCTTTATATACACTATGTACAATTGACCTTTATAAAGGAAGGAAAAAGAATTAATAAAATGTATGAAATTAGTAAGAAAAAATTATAGTATTCAATTAATAAAGTATAAAGTTACACATTAATTATTTAGGGTTCATTTTAATGTCTCAGTAAGAGCTAAAATTTTTCCCAAGGATTGTTTGTCCATGTTTTAGATGAAATTCTCGGTTCCTTCACCTTGATTTCTAATGTCGCTGTTTCTTCCATCAATCTCAAGAATTCTTCCAGTGTAGGTTCTTGTGAAGACTTCCACTTTCTAGTTATACATTTCCTTGCCACATCTAGTATGGACCAAAGTAGATATAGATCTTTTTTATTCATTCCAATAGTATCATTAACATTTACGAGGACTAAATATTTGGTTAAAATGAAGGTATCTGTGAATATAGATTGGAGAAAAATAGTAATTTCTTCCCACAATTTTTTTATATTAATACAATCAAAAAATATATGAGACCAATTAGCTTTACAGTTTAAAGAACATCTCCAACAAATGGATTTATCAAGTGAATTAAATTTGGCTAGTTTATCAGGTGTAATAAATGCCCTGTGAATATGTTTCCATGTAAAATATTTTCCATACTTGTAAATTAAATGTTAAGTTAACAGAACATAAAAGATTTGTTTTGCTCTCAATTGATAGATTAGTGTGACATCCTTTTACTATGAAATCCCAGTATCTTGCATTAGGGTTAGTTTTATATGTCATCAATATTTTGTATAATTTTGAAATTAGATTTGTCCAATTATAATTGTCATAAATAACTTCAGATATTAGACTTATCAAATTTGGACTAGTTTTATAAGGAGAATTAATAATTTTACTATTAAGATCCTTAACATATGATAATATGCTTTGTAGTATCAACCAATCTGTTGATGGAATGTCATATTTATTCTGAATTTGTTGAATGTCTAATACTATTTGATTCTCTATACAATGTTGCCAATAAGTGACATTTTCCCCTCCTATCTAGTTAAGATAACATTATGAATTTTATTGAAGAAATTATTTGTAGACCTAAAGGGTATTATCAAGTCTAGCCAAATCTTAATATCTGTGTTAGTATATATAAATCTTCTGAATAAATTGTAAATATTTTTTATATAATTTGAGTTTGTTGGTTTTGTTATATTATATTAAATATTAACAGTCAATATGTGCCACATCCTATTATTTTGTTCACTCGATATACAATGTATAATTATTTTATTTTCATTTAGAAAAATAAAAGTGTGCAATGTTTTTCATGTTGAAGAATAATTAGGATCTATCCAATTAATGATAGTTCTTAATATGGAAGCTTTTGTGTATGATTCTAGATCTGGAAGTTTAATTCCACCCATTTCCCAAGATCTAATATGATGTGTATAGGCTATTTTATTTATTTTTTGATACCAAAGAAAGTGTAATAGAATTTTATTTCTTTCTTTCAAGATTTTCTTGTTAGGTACTACAGGAATAACTTGTGCAATGTAATTAATTTTTAGAAGCATTGTCATTTTTATTATTTGTAATCTGTCTTCAAATATCAAGAGCATTTTATTCCAGCTTAATATTAACATTTTTATTGTATTAATTGTGTTGCTATAATTTGTGGCTAACATAGATTCCAAATGATCTCATAGTGTTACTCCTAAATATTTTATTATGGGAACTTGTTTTCCTATCACACAATTTGTAGTTAAGGTAAATTCTCTCTGTTTATTCAAATATATATAATTAGATTTTCCCTTGTTAAATCTAAGGCCGGAAATATGATAAAACCTTTCCACTATTTCATCTAGTTTTTGTACTGATTTCTCCAAGACAGATAATGTGAGTAAAACATCATCAGCAAATAACATAATTTTTTAATTGAGTTGACCATATACATCTATGCCTGATATATTAGAGTTGTGGTGTACTAATGACGCAAATAATTAAATTCCTAAGGCAAACAGGATGGGAGACTTCAGACATCCCTGCTTTGTACCTTTGGTTATTTCAATAGCCTTCGAGGTAAATGGTCCAAGTTTTACATAAGCCAATTGTTTTTATAAATATTCTTTATTAGTGTAATAAAATTAGTAGGAAATTCAAACAATTCTAAAGCCTTAAAAAGAAAATCCCAGCTCAACGAATGAAAGGCTTTTTCTATATCCAAAGCTACTATTAGAGCTTCTTGGTTGTTTCTGTTTAGAAAATCTATGAGTGTTAAAATTCTTTGTATATTGTCATGTGTGTGTCTTTTATAAATTAATCCTGTTTGATCCTCATTTATTATGTGTGTCAATGATTTTTTAATTCTACTAATATTGACATGAAAATTTTATAATCATTGTTAAGTAAAGATAGTAGCCTATAAGATTTACACTGTAAAGGGTCTTTGTTTTCTTTTATAATGGGTGTAATTAAGGAGTATCTCCATGAAATTGGAGTTGTGTTTTGTGCTAGAATTTCATTCAAAGTTTTGTGAAACAATGATATTACTGAAGATGGAAATATCTTATACAATTCATTAATTATTCCATCAATTCCAGGTGTTTTATTACTTTTTTGATATTTTGAGTAATTTCTTTTAGAGATATTTGTTTTTGAATTTCTAACTTTAACTTTTCTGGTATCGCCTTTACCTTTACTAATTTCAGGTCTAAGTTTGATGTATTAGTTATATGTGAAATATTATTATAATGGTCAGAGAAATAATGTTTAAATGCATCTAGTATATAATTTATATCCGAAACCTTTTTGTTTTTTTTCCCTTCCTTCATGTATAATACTTGTAATATTATTTTCAATTGAATTTTTTTTTAATCTTATTGCTAAATTATGCATATGTTTGGGTGATACTGCATAGGAACTAAGTTTTAAATTTTCTACAGCTATATTAGTTTTGTGAGTTAGGATTTCATTATATCTTTTGTTTAAGCCTTCCAATGCTTTTTTATGATTATTTTGTGTGTAAGTAAATGAATTAATAGTGAGATCTGTAATTTATTTTTGGATGTTACATAATTCTGATTCCCACTCTTTTAGCTTGTTTTTATACCATGAAAGAATTTTTCTATTTAGATAGGCTTTCAAGGTATCCCAAAAATTAATTACATTTATTTCAGTAGTGTAGTTTATATCTGAAAAGAATTGTACTTCTGAATCTAACCAAGGTTTAAATTGTTTTAATTGTGTAATGTAAGCTGGAATTCTTGACATAAAAATTAATTTCTTATAATCTATATGTATTTTGAGAATTAATGAATTATGGTCTGAAAAGGGACAAGGGATTATGGAAAATTTTATTATTTTTGAATTTAGCTCTTGAGATATGAAGATTTTATCAGTTCTTGTATGTGTCCCAAATCTGTGATCTTGGTGTGAAAATAATAATGAATTGTTCTCCTTATAACTAAATGTATCAATTAGATTTAAGCTTTCTTCCCATTTCTTAAGTAGCTTCCCTATAGAACTTACACATAAAATTCTTTTGCTTTTGGTCTCTGATTTATCCAATATACAATTAAAGTCACCTCCCAAAATCAAATTTCCTTTTTATACTCTAGTTATTAGAGCCATGTGTTTTCTTACTGTCACAACCCCAGTACCTGGAAACCAATATATATTTACTAATGCCCAGAGTCTATTGTTATATTTTACTATTACTATGGCTAGGAGTCCTTTTTTATCTTCATATTTGTAAATGATTTGAGGCATAGTGACATTTTTTGCCATAAAATTAAAGTTCCCCTAGTCTTTTTCTTATATGAAGAGTGAGATAAGATCATATATTCATTAGGATTCCAGCTAAAGGTATCATTTCTTTTGAAGTGAGTCTCTTGAAGAAATACTACTTGTACTTTATTTAATTTCATATATCTTAATAAATTAGATCTTTTCCTTGGATTGTTTAAACCGTTAGTGTTTAAGGATAAAATAGTCAAGTCCATTCTCAGTATTTAACTTTACATCTTATTTGTTTTGTATTATATTTTGTAATACCACACCAAATGTAAAATGTGCAACTACTGTGTTAATAATTCTCATTACAGTCAATCCCCGGGATTCATGAACCTTGTGCCAGGCGCACGCATAGCGTAGGCATAACAACGCCAAATATGGCCACCGAGCGATTCAGGTACGATCCAATCCCACGTGCACTACCAGCGTGCGCTGGATCTGCGCAGCCCCTGGTGTAGGTATGCTAAACACCCCATGTGCGGTGTTGCACCATGCAAATGAAGGCATATAGCGATTCACGAAGTGGCACAGGCGTAGCATAAGCCCACGGCAATGTAAACCAAAAAAAACAGTTTACATATTCCCAAACAGAACATAGGAGTAACGGAAGAGTGTCGGACCCAGGTGTCACACTGTTACCACATGCCAATGGCGAAATACACAGAGAATGTCAAAAGAAAACATGCACAACATGTAAATAACAACTTAAATGGCATGTCCACAGCAACTCACATCAGAACCCTAGGACATGTTTGCGGAAGGTGCAATACAATGAAATAATATAACATTGTTATAAAACAGCAGTGTAATACACAGCAGGGTCACAGCATAATACACCATGGTATGCATGGAACGCCACGACCACGGTGCAAGGGTTGCCAAGGACTCGCGGCAGTGTGCAGCGTGGTAACTATGAATTAGTAGTCAATGCCATGCAAATGAGGCAGATAATATTGAATCGCAAATCCCCCGCCGGCGTAATGCTGTACCAAATGACGCAGCGGTAATACACCGAGGAGTGGCTTAGAGGGAATACATGTCATCTGCAGAGGGGTGTGCCACTGTAGCAGAAAGCACACTGGAGCACAGCAAACCTGGGCTGTACATCGCAAATCACAGCTGCAGGACCGGGGTGTGGGGTAATAGTTCAGCTGAGAGCACACAATGCACGCAGAAGTGCATGTGCACGAGGATGACTACGTTCCCTTAACCTAGTCATGTGACGCTTGCCCCACAAACAACATCGGAAACAGGAAGGTGATGTTAAGAATATGAGGAAATGCGGAAGAAGTGTAATTGGAGTACTAATGAGCAATCAACACTAATCAACCCACGAAGGCCAATCGGCGGCAGCTGACAACTCCGCATGCAGAAACCTGCAAAACGGGATAGTGGAGGCATATGAATGCAAAGAAAGTAGGGGAGGTAGCAGACTGCAAAGACAGAAGACCGGACACAGCAGAGCAAAGCAGACAGGCAGCACAACGGCGGCAGCACACAAAACGCATGATATGCCATGTCCCAGAAAGTACACATGACAGTGCTCTGCAGGATGCATGCCAGAAAATAGTAGGTGCAATGTGCAGAAATAGTAAGGGAAGGTCGAAAGGTAATCCATGGCAGGCAAGAGTAATGCAACACCAAAGGCAACAGCATTGTAGTTCCATCGGTAAAACACGGAAGATAACCCCCAGATACGGCTGTACAAACACACCCTATGACATCATCGGTGTGCACAGCACAATAGTATAAAGTGTGAATGCACACAACACACAGCCGTGTATTCCCAAATGCCACACCATAGGTGTAAACACACAGGGAACTTTTAAAATGTACATGTTGGGTGCTGCCGTGGCTGTGATCCATCAGCATGTGTTAGAGACAGACGGTGTTGTGGAGGAGGGTGCCGACAACCACCGTAGGCCTCGGAGGAGAAGGAGAGTGTTCAGACCAAGGGTAACCTACCAGGGGCTACAAGACCTGGAGATAGTAGAGCGTTACAGGGTGGACAGGGGCACGTTACAGCAAATAGTGGAGCTGTGCCGGCCACGCCTGAGAACAAGAAACAACAGAGGGGAACCCATCCCAGTGGACACAAATGTATGTGTAAGCTAGCGAATACTGGCCACAGGTACCTTTCAAAGGCCAACTGGAGATATAATGGGCATCTCACAGGCATCAGCATCCAGGGTACTACACCAGTTCCTGGATGCCATGTTACCACATGCCAATGAGCATATATACTTCCCCAGATCTCAGGAGGATTTGGCTAGCAATATGCACCACTTCCACCGTGTGGCACAATACCCGGAGGTACTGGGTGTGATAGACTGTACGCACATACAAATCAAGTCACCACCTGGTGAGCAGGGTAGACGCTACATAAACCGCAAGGGATTCCCCTCCATCAATTGCCAGGTCATGTGCAATGCTCAGGGCATTATCATGGATGTGTGTGCTGGCAGCCCTGGAAGCTACCACGACTCCCATATCTGGCATGCCTCACAGCTGTACCAGGTATTTGCCAGGGGGGACATCCCACAAGGCCATCTCGTGGGGGATGCTGGCTATGCACTGGAGCCGTGGATGATGACTCCCATCAGAAATGTACACACACACATGCAAGTACGCCATAATGAGGCACACGCACAAACCAGAATAATCATAGAGTGTGTGTTCGGAATGCTGAAATCATGGTTCCAGTGCTTGGATACATCTGGTGGAGCCTTGCAGTACTCTCCAGGCACATGTGCCCACATATTCATAGTATGTGCCATGCTACATAATATGATCCTGTGGAAGCAGCTGCTGCAGGGACATAACATTGAAGGGCCACAAAGCCCACCACAACTGCCAAGGCCAGTCCAGGCACAGAGGGTTCCAGACCAGGAACACACTGTGCCAGCCCCAGTAGGCAGACGGAGGTGTACCGAATATGCCTACGCCTTGGCAAAGAGGGAACGTATAGCACATACTCTGACAGCGTAGGCCCCATGGACTGACACCTCCCTACCTGCACACACAGTGAAATGGACGGCACACAAACATGACCACCTGTAAAGTGTACTGTATGGGTGGCCACATGTGTGACCCCAACATAGGCAGCCCCCAAACACTGTACACCCAACAGCCAGTGGAGCATGTAACGCCAACACCTGAACAGTACGCGGGTCCTACAGCATACGGCATTGCTGTATGCCTGCCACGTTCGCCGCAAGATGTATACATATAAAAATAAAAAAAAAAAAAAAAATATATATATATATATATATATATATATATATATATATATGTGTGTGTGTATATATATATATATATATATATATATATATATATATATATGTAGATAGATATAATTATATATATATAGAAATATATGTACACATATACATATATATATACTACAGTTAAGACAGGGAATTAGAGGGATATAAGGTGACTGAGATGTAACCCGTGATATCTGTACATAGTATACATAGTGAAACGACAACCTGAACATCCGGGAGGTTCAACATAAGAGAATACCGCCAACCATGGAACGGGTAACATACCGATATGCATAACCGTGAGGCAGAAAGATCGCCAGACCACAGTACTGTAACAGTACATGCGCGTGTAATAGTATGATGATATGAAGGGAGAGGTAGACACCGCCGCCAGTGTTGCGGTCCACGTAGGTACGGTGTGCAACCGTCCCCGTGAGTGCCGTAGTATGTGTACGTGTGCGGTGAGGGTGCCGTGTGCGTCACTGTGTGAGTGTAATGTGTGTGTGTCTGCAACATGTGTATGTTGGTGCCACGTTAGAGGCAGAGCAGAATATTAGGTGTAGGCATACGGTAAACTAGCCTCAGGCATAAGTACACTACTAGTCCCAAAGTAGTAGTGACAGCCCCACCCTGGCTAGGTGTGTTGCGACGTAGAACGATACAAAGTGAAACTGTCCCAGATGGTAGCACAGGAATATACCCCATATGAAATGGAAAGGATGTATGTAATAGTCATGCCTGTATGTACGACACCGATATGTTAATTGCAATAAGCTACGTCGGCAAGGTCACACAGCAATAGGTATGTATCGCGGAAATACGTATGTGCTACCCCAGTACTGACCGTGGCCACGTGTCGGCCCGTAAACACCGCTGTGTGTTCTACAAGTGTCAAACAATCAATCCCCATCTGAATATGTGGCAACCACTGGCAAACAGGCTATCCCAACAACAGGACCACAATGACTGCAAATATCTGGGACAGAATGACAAGGGATAGTTGTCACATACACACAATCGCTGATATACCACAGATGTTACGGAGGTATACATGCATCAAGCTCTCCCGCAGGCGATACCGACACCACATGACAACAGCCCAACCAACAATCCCATAACAAAGGACAATTAACTGTCAACGCTCCAAGTAGGGACGGAGCACACAGACAACTATACTGGTTATGTAGAGATGCAAGGCCCACAAACCGGATCCGTGACGTACAACCAACGACATCCCCCACTGTACACAATAAAGGAATACAAACCGTAACAGCAGCACAAACATACAGTCGGTCAATGACATCTGCATAACCACAACATATCGCAAGGGGGACACAATTAAAGGCGGCTGCATAATTGCATGTGTTGTAGAAATGCAAACAATAGCCATGTTACAGTTTTGAATGTAATACTCCGGCAGGACAGGTACACCCACCTGTTGAAACAAATACTACACCTGTCACACACAATCCATGGGTGACCTGAATGCAGACCAGACTTGTTCCCATGCATAGCAGATGCAGTCACACATAACATAAGACAATACAGACCATCGCCACGAAGGTAGGGAGAATATCCAACGCCCAGGCAGAGAATCCAATCATACCCCAGTATCGACGCGTAATTACCGAATGGAGTAGATGCACAGGTGATATGCACGTAATTACTCACGTACACATAGCCGCTGATATACCACAGAAGTTACGGGGGTATACATGCAGCAAGGCCACCTGCAGACGATATTGGAACCAATTAACAACAGCCCAAGCTACACTCCAATAACAAAAGATTATTAACTGTTAACTCTCCAGGTAGGGATGGAGCACACAGACAACTATACTGTGTATGTAGAGATGCAAGGCCCACAACCCATATCCGTCATGTACAACCACCGATATCCCCCACCATAGATATTAAAGGAATACAAACTGTAATAGCAGCACAAACATACAGTCAGTCAATGACATCTGTATAACCACAACATCTCACATGGGAGACACAGTTAAAGGCGGATGCATACTTGCATGCATTGTATAAAGGAATACAACAGCCATGTTACAGTTTTGAATGCAATACTCCATTATCATTCGTCGCCAGGACAGGGACACCCACATGTTGTACCAAATACTACACCCTACACACACAATCCATGGGTAACAGTACTTCGAAAAATACCTGTCGCCATGCATAGCGGTTGCAGTTACACATAACATAACACAATACAGACCATCTCCATGAAGGTAGGGCAAATAGCCAACGCCCAGGTGAGGAATCCAATTATACCCCAGTATCGACGCGTAATTTGCGAATGGAGTAGATGCACAGGTGATATGCGCGTAATTACTCACTGAGGAACAGCAATTGGTGGGATGAATTCACATGTTGCAGGTATCGATGGATATAAGGATGACTCTCAGGATATTCAAACCGTATGCTCATACCGAACCAGCAGTGTACAACCGAAAGCGAAAGAAAACGGAAAACGATACATGGAACGAAACACGGAACAAAACACCGACAAGGTATGTAGAACACATGATATGTATGGTTGTGTAACGCATGATGTGTATGACGAAGCTGTACTGTATGTGAATGGTGGTTGTAATTAATTACACTTGTCCGTAATGCAGAAAGTGGTGAAAGGTAGTTATGTAGTGATATCCTGCCGAGCATACCAACGCTTGTGGACACCGTGTGTACAGCAGTGGGACATCATGTACACAGCGGAGACACCACAAGGGCTGCCACAGGGGGGCAATAGAGAGAACAATGCCATACCACACGTCATTGCTGGCAGTGGATGTCCAACAAGGAAGTGCCATAGCACGGGATAGGACATGTATGTATACTGTCACAGCACGCATGTGTATGGGCATATACCGTTGATGTCATATGTAAGGTGCGGCCGATGTGCAAGTATGCCCTTCATTAGGGGATACTATGTGAAATATGTGTAATGTAAAGCTGTCTAGGTAGATATGACAGATATCATACACAGTATCACAGGCATATCATGCATAACACAGGTATCGCCTATTGGTATGTACAATAACAGGATACATATGGCCTGTTGGTATGGGACAGAGTAGTAGCATGATAGCTAGCCGAACTGGAAGGGACACCAAGTAACCATGCCCAAATGCCCTGTAGCAGCTGCACAGGTGCACAGTGGGCAACAATGCAGTCTGGCGGGTCCATGTGTAAACACATGTGCAGTGTACACAGTAGTGTCACCTCCCCATGGTAGTGTCCTGTGAACAGCAGAGGCGGGTGTCAACCGCACGTCTACACAGTACCGCTGCTGTGGTGGTACCAGGACTACGTGTCACTCAAACAGCAAGGGAGGTATCACATGAACAGTGCTACTGTGTGTCCCTGCGGGATGTGCACAGGACCTATGTTCCACAGCATGGTGTGTGTTGTGTTTGTGGAAGTAACACAGAAGCCCAGCCCATGCAGTGTGGCGTGTGTGCACATATCCAGGAGCAGTCCGTTCACACTGCCCACCGCAGATGTTATGTACGAGGAGTATATGCATCAGTAATGTGGAGGACATGGGCCGTGTCAGAGCAGAAGACACCCCTGAGTATGTGGCAGATGTGTACAGATGTGTTGTCCGTATGTCAGCCGCATATGTAAACTGTCTGAGCCTGGTAAACATCGTGGCATGACAATGTTGTGCCATGTAAAGCTGTAGCTGTTGTTGAAGGTACACCATATATGTGGTATTGTACCCTTGACTGTGTGTAGATGTGTGTATTTCACAGGTACAATGGCTACCTATGTACCAGCATCACACACAGTACAGAGAGGTGTGACCTTGCAGAAGGGTATCCATGCCACAGTGGAATACGGTAACTACAGGACCGTGTGTGGCATATGTATGTACAGCAACCATGTACAATGTGATATGTATGTACGGGACCAGTATCCATGTGATAGTCGGTGGGTGAATGTTGTTATGCAAAGGTGATGTGCATGCACCATGTGTCATGCATCCTGATGCCATGATACTCATATGATGTATCCGCCACACTGACACCCGTATGGTTGGTATCGGTATGAGCTGGTGGAGCAATAATGGCGCTTGGCATGTAGGCGTGGGATATCTAGGCATGGACAGTACTCTGTGACAGCATGTTCTGTATGTAAGCATATAGTGAACATGAGGGGCCCCATGACTGAGGACTGTGTAATGCCATATATACCTGACATGTAGTAGGTACTATGGTATGCTCGCACCACTGTGTGTCCTGTCCATGAGCCACATAGCATAACATCCTGAGACACAGGGTATGATGTGCAGGTGGATGTGTAAGTTGCCAATACCAGAACGTTGAATGGTGCTGAAGGGCAATGTGAGGACAACGTCTGATTTGTCGGCCTCTGTACCACCCCAACCACCCATGCAATGGTATGACAGGTGGCCAGCATGTGTATGTGCCGTGCTGTGGCATACACAAGCCCAACATGGGTGCTAGGAAAGGCCTGGAGGCCATCAATGTGTGTGGGAATCACGTTCGTGAGGATGTGCCCCATTGCCATTCAGAATGGTCCAGACATGGGAGTATGATAACAGTCCCACACGTGCAATGCAGTGCCACCCGTGGGTAGTGCGAAAAATGCCGCTGTGCGGCAGTCAGGGTACACAATGTACAACAACAGGCTAGCAGTGAATATAGTGGCCTGGTGCGGAGACATATACTGAAGAGGTTGGTGGGACATTACAGCCAGGGACATCGGAAGGTGACATCAGGTCAGCGTCCCAGGACATATCGTGTGCATGTCAGTACCATGTATGTGTCCACAGGGACACTATGATGTCCATGTACAGATTGCGACCCTGTAGTGAATGAGAGGGTGTATTGTCAGTAAGTACGCCATCGCCTGGCACGTTGCCAACATTAGCTTGGTCTGCAATGCCTGGGTGACTATTGTATGAGACATTAGATGTGGATGTAGCCAAACAATACAGACATACCACCACAATGCCTGAGGCCCCACACCGCAATGTGCGGCAGTCATGTTTAGGTAGCTAGCCTTGGAGTATGTGATCATGGACCTCGAGGACCCACCATGGCTGACAAGTGATGCACCCCACACATGTGAATGTACACCACTGTGCAACAGCCTGCACATGTGGTTGTACATAATATGTGCATGGAACATGACCACCACGGTGGCGTCTGTGAACAGGTCAGTACCGCCATGTCTCTGTGTGGAATAGCATGGTTTCTGCAATTGTGTACATGCTACGGAAGCGCACTGTGGTATGTGTCAGCATATGTATGTGCACTGTCCATCTGCTGGGGTGTCATGCCGTTAACAACTGCTGTCAGCAGACGTCGGTAGTACTGGGTGTAGTGCACATGTTCCGTGTATGCTGCGATGGGTGTGTTTCCAGGGTGTGGCTAGCAGGGCTGTGTAGCATATGTGTTTAATCCACCAAAGAGGGAATAACCCCAGGTGCGTCACACCAGTCACATGGAGGTATTGTGCATGCTAAGGGTAGTGTAGGTATGGTATGTGCTGTGTAATGTGTCACCCAGCTGAGCGGAGTGCATGACTTGAGCATGTGTAGGTACATGGGTGTCTATTCCAGGGAAGTGTGGGTTGCTGTCAGCACATGGCAGTATTAGCTGTCTGAGGCCCAATGTACAAATGTACAGTATAACAACACAGACGGTATGTAACCTGTGGTGTACAATGTTGACTCTGTCGCGTGTTACAATGTGTATAGCGGTCACAAACACGGGTATCTGCACATGGAGCAGCTATGATGCATTGTGTTAGGCAACTATACAGGATGTGTGCAAAACACTGTGTGATGTGTGAACCCCTCACCTGTGGGTGTTCCAGTCCAGGTATGTGTCTGGGAGGTACGATCCGTGTACAATCCGTACTCGCAGGCATGCTGCGCAGAGCATGGAGGCAGGTCCCAGTCACCTCAGAGATATGTGAGTGGTGCAATAGTGTGTGTGCCTCGCTTGTGTGCAGCACAGTGGAAGATGCAAGCATTGTCCCACATGACCCCATGCCGTGCCTGCCTGTTACAGCCCTGCCAGAGACAGTTATGTGAAACTGCCACAGAGGCAGTATAGCATGTGAAGATGTACATGTGTGCTCCACACCCCAGGCCAATGGCTGCAGGTCATGAGTGCCACAGCACTGTGGTTGACCAGGACTGTCATAGCGGTCACATACCACATGCCTGTACAATAACAGTAGGAGCATAGGCAACAGTTGCAGTGACACAGTAGGTCAATGTACAGTGTCCCTGTGTTCAGAACACTGCCTACTGTACACTTGGCTAGACACACACCCAGAAGGCTATAACACCGGTGAGCCATTGCATGTCCCAGTACACGTAGTCTGTGTATTGCCATCACAGGGCAGTCACAATAACATGTATGAGAGATATATTGTACCAGGTGATGTGTCATGTGTGCATATGTTGAGTTGCAGAGCTGTTCACCCGTCCACAACATCACAGTGCTTGATGCCTTGTGTAACATGATGTGTGGAACTGCAATGTGATCCACAACAGGGTCATCCGGGACTGGTGCGTTGTGAATGGTGTAACCCATGGGTCTGCGGGATATACACTGGTGCAGTCGGCTGCCATGCTGGGGGCCACCAGTGGTGCCTACAGTGGTCATACAGACATACTGCATACATTGTTCTGGCAGGAATGTCCATTGTTGTAGATGATGTGGTACTACGTGAAGGTAGGTGTGTGTTGTGAATGTTACCCATCCAGATGTGACCGTGAGGTGCAGTCATGGTTGTTGACAGCATCACACCCATCCACAGCCGTCAGCACCCTGTCCCCAGAATGGGTAACAGTAGCCCTCGTACTATGTGACTAATGTGCAGATGGCGGAACACCTACTATTTGTTCTTTTGGGGGAAGGAAATGGTCCCATTGTTTGTAGATGATGTTGGTTACTTTAAAA